>NC_025996.2:9796041-9948040 GCF_000442705.2 Elaeis guineensis | reverse complement strand
ATATGCTCTGATATACTTTAATATTCCAACTTGCTCTGATACATCTTTTGAAATTTTATTTACCTTGATACATCTTAAGAAATTTAACTTACTCTGATACATCTTAAAATTTTTTAACTTGCTCTGATACATTATAAAATTTGCTCTGATACATTTTGCTTTGATACATTGTAAAATTTTTTTTTGATAAAATTGTAAAAGTGTTTTTCTTGCTCTGATACATTGCAAAATTTATTTTTCTCTTGCTCTGATACATCTAAAACTCAAAATGATCTAATACACTTTACAAATCAACTCTTAAACATGCTTTGGCACACATAATTATTTGTTGTATCAAAAGCAATTAAAGCACATAATTATTTTTTGCTCTGATGCTAAAACTAAAATCAAATGAGAATGAGCAAATTTTCAAAATACAGTTTAATCTGATAACAAAAACAAGTTTTCCGCTCAAATACCAAAATCACATAATCCAATGAGAATATTTTCAAATCTTTAAGAAAATGGACAAACTATTTTTGTATATGACCATTTATATCACATGCCAAAAGAATCATACTCTTTTCAAGCATATACATCTATAATGCATTCTTTTGAAATTATTGATTCACATAAATACTTTTGTTCAAATGTTTTGTCATCATCAAAAAGGGGGAGATTGTTGCTCCTAGATTGATTTTGATGATTACAAAGCAGATTGAAGGGATACAAATATTTTTATTTGAAAAAGTCTTTATGCTCTTCAGGGGTAAAATCGTAATTTTACTAAAACCCTGATTTGATAGTATCATTTGGTAGAACAAATGATTTGTAATCTATTGGTGAAAATTTCATTGTTTTTGGACTTATATTTTTGAAGTTATGAAGGTTTGAAGTGCATGAGTCGACTCATGAGTCAACTCATGGCACAATGAGCTGATTGGCACGCTAAAAATTTTCTTGGCACGCTGGTTTTCTGGCTTGGCACGACCTGTGAGTCGACTCATGAGTCGACCCACAAGGCATGAGTCGACTTCTGCATATTTGGGCCAAGAAAATCCAGAAATCAGCATCTCTGGTCTTTGCAACAGAGGTCGACTCATGAGTCGACCCCTGAAGCATGAGTCGACTCATGAGTCAACCCCTGCGACGGAAAACGTCCGCAACGGCTAGTTTTTTGCCCATTTTAATTGCCTTTTATGCTTCCTAAAAATGCTCTAACGGCTCTTTTTCTGCCTAATATGTTTTCTCTTGTTTCTTAATGCTATAAAAGGTTTCAAAAGATGAAAATACAAGAGGAAGACAGAGATTCAAAATATACACGAGGAGATCAACGAAATACACAAAAGAAAAAGAGAGGGATCCACAATCTACACGAGAGAGAGAAGGAATCTACTATATACACGAGAGATTGTGAAAGAGAAATTCAAGAGCATTCCAAGAGAGGATTTTTCAAGCCTATTTTTCAACCTTGATCAAGAGCTTTTTCAAAGCCTTCAAGAAGTCTTCAATCAAAGTTCAACTTCTTCTCAAGCGTTCATTCAACTCTTCATCCACCTTGAGAAAATCCAAAAAGGGGATTCTTCATTTGAGTAAAGTGTTTTTATTGTTATATTCGCTCATTTAAGGAGCTATTCTTGTACGTATTTATGCTCTAAACTGTCTTACTCTTTGTGAGTAATTGTTCTTGTTTTTGGAGGGTTTCCAAAACAAGGGAAGTTTGATCCGAACCTGAAATCGGAGTGTTTTGGGTTGGCTTGTATCCGAGAAACAAGTGGACTAGCTTGGGATAGCTAGTGTCGGAGTTTCCGACGTTTATATTCGGGTTGAATACAAGGATAGTGGATTGAAATTCCTAAGTAGGAGCTTGGGGAGTGGATGTAGGTGCAAGGTTGGCACCGAACCACTATAAATTCTTGTGTTTGTGGTGTGCTTTATTGTTTTACATTATTTCTTTATTATATACTTGCATTCTTGCTTTAGGTAATTTAATCTTGATTTAAAGTCCTTCTTCTCATTCATCAAGCTTTTAACAAATATTTTTCATAAGTAATCAGTTGAGCTTAAAATTTTTAAAAACCCAATTCACCCCCCCCTCTTGGGTTGCATAGCTGGGCAACACCTTTTAAATGACGTTGCGGACTATTCAGAAAGAGGATAATCTGATGGTTCATTTCTCAAAATAGATCTTGGAGTCTGGTTTTAATTAAGCTGAAGTTATTATTGCTCCAGTGAACATGAAGAGAGAAAGTTTAGGATATGCCCTGTCATCATGGGAAATGGTGAAGCTACATTTTTGGGGTTGAATCCCAACTGATTAGGATGAGGCTTGTCAGCTAAAGTATGATCAATGGCTCAACAGTGAACAAATTCTGATCTTTCAAACATATGAATCCCATATGTGGTCTTGAATCATGCTTCATATTCATATATTATTTACTTTTTCTTCCTACTTTTCCTGTTTAGGCAGTGGATATAGGATACAGCTTGGCAAGTTATTTTCCCTTCAAGAATTCTCTGTTGACCTTGAACATGCCTTTTCTTATGATTTCCCTCATAAAACTTCCCCATGCTGCACGTTCTCCTTTTATATCACAAACATGATATGAATATTTTCTCTTTTGATCTTTCAGAGAAAGAGTTTATCTTATAACCCTGATTTATACCTGATAGCCCAGTTAGAAAACTTCAGCTGGTGAGGGCTGTGCTCATCATACATTGGTGCTTTGGGATTGCATGATCCTTTGTTAATGAACACCTTTACATGTAGTCTGCTGGAACATGCAGAAATTTGGTTTCAGCAAGCTGGGATCACAAGTTCAACATCTCTGAAACGGTCAATGTAACTAATTTTGAGCTCATGCCTGAAAAGATATTAAAGATGCACAAGTATCATAGATCCGTCATAGCTAAATTCTAGTTTCTTCTCTTTGTGCCAGTATTGTACTCCTGCAGTAGCAGTAAATACTCATAAAGGCAGAAAGGCCATCCTTGTTGCAGAAGAAGATGGTTTGAATAGGATTGCAGACATTCATGTTTTTGTAAAGTTGTTTCTGTGACTTTAAGTGATTAATGCTTTTGAAATTTGCTTACCTGTGGTTTGGATATACAATATTAACCTATTTCTTTTGTGACCTGATCGTATCTGAAATATTATCTTGCTTTCTTTTACAGATTCTTTTGTTGTTTTTTGTGGAATTATTTGTGAGATCTTTGTAATGGTTAATGGCCATCATGGCTGGGCACTGGTTGTCTCCCATTCCCTTGCCATTCCACCATGTCATATGCATGCGTTGACCGGTACAAACAGATATAAAGGTGCAGCCATCAGTAAGCTCTCCCCTGTTTTCTCTATGATATTGGAATCTTTTATTCAAATTGCTGACATTAGTTATTTATTGCTTGATGAGCGCAGAAGAACTGAAGAAGACTGACAAAGCCAAAAGAATTCAGTGATCCAATCATTTTTGGCATTGAAATTCAACTTTTCAAATTCTGGCAATCCTTATCCACCTGATTCCATCATTAGATTCAATGGCTTTATGTCCCCCGGTGCACAATGGCAACTACTCCAGATCAGCCTGTCCAGGAAAGCTCGCACCCTGTTGCTTTGACAACAACGGTTCTCGAACTTCCTGAGCCATAGCTTTAATCCTCAGGCCATACCCATCATATGAGTCATATCAACTACTCCAAGCTTGACATCTAGAATAAAATGAGCAGCATCAGAATTGAACGTCCTAGGTCGAAGCAAAAGGAGAATGGAGGTAGAGCCTTCCTATTTCTGTTTAATCTTTCATATTATCTGTGTCACATCATCATTTGCCCGACTGTATCTTCCTCCCCAATATGCCAGGTATTTTGGAGGGGATCAGTGAAGCAAAGGCACCGACCTGGTGCTCGGTTGTTAAGTGGGGCTCGCTGCTTCCAAAAGGATCGTAATGGGACCATTTCAGCTGTCGTAATAGTGTACTGCTGTTTTTTTTCTTTCTTGATACAAGCGGATGATTCCACCATTCTAATGTGAGAGCAACTCAAAGAGTCTAAACACAAAATATTACACAATGCTTAAGGGCATTTATTTGCCTGGCATTAAAACCAATCATCAGTATGATCAGTAACAAAGAAAGCTATCCAATTCATGGTGCTATTCGCCTGTCGATAGACATGACGAACAACCATCTCAGAATACTAATGGAGGGATTCCCAGGTATCGTGGAGAAGCGGATGAACTAGCATGTGCTTCGTATCATTTTGGATCCAGCCAATGATTGTGACAAAATCGCCCTCCACAAGGATTTTCTCTGCATGCAGCTCCTGCCGAGTACAAATGATGTCCGCTCAGGTAATTTGGAGCTCCACTTCAGGGACCGAAGGCTCGAAAAGGAGGGAGTCCCTAGTAGCAAGCAGCTTACCATTCGGATCCCGAATGATATAATCTGCATCATCTCTGTCATTTCTAACACTACCGTCGAAGTTGACCTTGGCAAACTCTAAGGAAGGAGGCTCCAAGGAAATGAGAAGAATCGTATGGGTCGTTGCTGCATACGCAGCAGGGGAGTCTCAGAACCTCAGGCTATCGAGGGTTGTCCAGTAGCGTCGAATCGATAGTACTCCTCCACAAGACAGCAAGTTCTCTTCAATACTCCATGCGTAGGCACCATTTTAGCCTCGAAGATGAAGGTGTTCCTGGAAAGTCAAATATGATATGCAATGTACGCCATCCTATTGTCTGAGGGTTGGTATTCAGTCGAACTCTGGCTAATCTAATTCAAGAATGAGGAAGGGCAAGAGCCACTGGTGTCCCTCTAGGACTGGCTGCCCGTCATCCTCTAGATCGAGGACGCCCTCGGATAGTGAAGCATAGCATGCTCCATCGTCTCGTCCTCCAGCCTGCAGATCAGGCAGATGGGCAGATTCTCCATATCTCTTTCTCTGAGAAGAGTTCGAGTCGGAAGTCGATCCCAGGTGACCTTTCAGATGAAGAGTCGGATTCTAGGATGAATAGCCATTCTCCATATTCAAGCAAGCTCCATTTTTCGCACCGGTGCAGCTTTGTATATCGTAGCAAGATCAGAGACGGAGGCTCTGGGGCAACATGATCGGTCCCACACCTTCAAAATCATGACTCTGATGGATAGGTATTGGAATGGTGATGCGGGACAATCCTAAAAAGAAAATCAATCCTAATAATCAAGCTCTCTTCTGTTCATCAACAACAAATCACGTCCGGCCAGGGGCTCATTATTCCCAGGACAGACAGTATAGTTGCCTATACTCTGCTCAGGAGGTGTGATTGATTGATACGAGACTAAAGCGAGATCAATCTAAATGATACAGACGAATGCCATTCGAGAGATCAGTAAACAATTAGTAATAGAAAATTTCATAAACAGATAGCAGAAATTAAACATGCTCATGAGTAAATGCAAAAAAAGAAATAAGAATGGAACGAGAGAAAATAAAATATTAAACCCGTGAGAAAATCAAAAAGATGATAAGAATCCGGATCGTGGTAGTTAAGAAACTATTCTGATTAGGGCTCTTAATCTTTTAACCAAACAGATCCATCGATAAAGAACTAGGTCTTTACCAACATCGGATTAAAAAAAAATAATCAAAGATCAACTGTTAAGGAACGAAGGTCCTTGACAGTATATGATCTGTAGAATAAGAAATCACTCCTTCTCTCAGCACGACAGATGAAAATTCTGGAGGAGACAGATCTTCTCTTGACGGAATAGGCTTGCGTGGGTAGATGGTGGAGTCAATCAGAGTCGCAGGAACACTGAATCTTAAGTAGAAGGAATAGGATAGAAAGTGGGCCTCACACCCTCCCCTTGTGGGACGATTTTGGGTCTCACACCCTCTCCCTCTCGGAGCGATTGACACAAGTATTTGTGGAGTTTGTAAAATCATTCATTATTTTTTTCATGAAAGATACAAGGATTTATATAGGACTCTAAGGGTCCTATTTGTTTAGGAATCTCTTATTTTTACAAGAAAAAATCAACCCTCCACAAAAAAGTAAAGCATTATAATCTACCATAGGAAAGAAATCAGCCTTCAACAAAATAAGTAAGTAGCCAAGAACTCTTAAGGAATTCTAAGGAAGAAATAGAATTCTATGTGGGTGCTTGATGCTTGACACAACTTGGCATGAGCACGGCACATGCTGGCATGCATATTTTTTCTCTTGGCATGTGGAGAGTGGTGGCTCCAAAGGTGACGTGGACAAATCCAAGTATGGCCTTAAATTATGTTGCCGATTTTTGATGGCTCTGGTGTCCGCACCAATTCTCTCGGGGTGGGAAAAACTTGACCCTGTCGAGTGTGGGTCGATTCTGCTCTGGTGACGCTCAAGTAGATCGGGATCAATGTATTGCAGCTCTTCTCGAGTGATCCAGGTATCTTCAGACTCCGGTCGACCTCGCCATCTGACCAGATACCATTGATAGCCTCGACTCCGGGTGGAAAGGATCTGCTCATCCAAAATTTTCTCAATCTGATCGTGTTTTGCTGACATTTTGGCTAGTGGACACTCAGGGATAGGTTCGCTCTCAAAGGTTGGTTCAGACTCAAATGGCTCACTAGGTATCCGAGTTGATTTTTTTTTATAGGCGACAAGAGCTGTAATGTTAAAAGTAGAGCTAATTCCAAAATCAGAAGGTAGGTCTACAACATACGCATTTGATCCGATTTTCTTTATGATCTTAAATGGACCTGCTCCTCGGGCATGTAACTTCTTCACGATTCTGAGGAGAAACCGTTCAGGCCTCAATCGAACCATCACATAGTCTTCCTCTGCAAACTCTTGAACACGTCGATGAGAATCTGCATTCTGTTTATAAACTTTATTACTCATACTAATTTTTTTACTGATCTCTTTATGCAGACTCTTGACATGCTGTGCAAATAACTCTGTAGATTCGAAAATCCTAGCATGCATGGGTAGTGGGATGAGGTCTATTGGTTTTCTAGGTTGATATCCATGAACTACTTCAAAAGGACTCAAACTCTCCCTCACAAATCCTTTTTTTATCAGCTTTCTAACTTGTCTTTGTAGCTCGATATGCTCATTAGGGTTCAACCTATAGTGGGGCAAGTTGGGTAGGGTAGACCCAGGAACTAAATCAATGGCATGTTGAATGTTTCTCATAGGTGGTAAGTAATCTGAAGATCCTCAGGAAAGACATCATGAAACTCAGTAAGAAGGCTAGCTACTTCCTTAAGATAATCCACCTTAGAATCCTCACGAACTTTTCTAGCAACAAGCATCCAAACTGGTGATCCTTCACTCATGATCGTCTCTAATTCTTTAGCACCTATCAGATTGAGGCTTTTCTTCTTAAGATTTTCTTTTGGTCCATCGCCTATCTTTCTATTAGTAGCCTTAGATGGGGAAGGATTAATCGTGATCTTCTTATCCTGATGAGTAAAGCTGCAGGAGTTGGTACGGCCATAAATCGTAACATCATTGTCGAATAGCCAAGGCCGACCTAATATGATACTTCCGACTTTCATGGGTAAGACATCGCACCACACATGATCCTGATAGGAATGAAGCTGGATGGGCACACGACATCTAAATTTGATGGGAATAGAGGAGGAATCAATCCAAGACACACGGTATGGACTAGGATGATCTACAGGAGTTAATCCTAATCGCTTAACCGTGTCGGTGGAGATGGCGTTGATACAGTTACCGCTATCAATGATCACCTTACAAATTTTATCGCCAAATTTTATGAAGGTATGGAAAATAGAGGTCCTACGCCAGTCTTCACTTTCCTTAGTTTGGGTTAGGACATACCTAACGACTCCAAGCCTAAGGTCTGACTCAGGTGTGGCATAACCTAGGATGTCCTCAGTACTCTCAAATTGCTCGGCTAAATCTGGATCAGCTTCATAAACTTCCTCCTTAATATTTTCTAGAGTTTCTCCTTCTAATTCTTCTACGAATAATGATCGGTTGGGGCATTGTGCAGCAAAGTGACCGTAACCATGGCACTTGAAGCAATGAAATCGAGAACTACTTCCTTTTGATAACTCTCCTATAGCTCCTTTTCTTTTATCTTCTTTTCTCCTAATAGGATTTGTAAGTGGAGGTATGTTACTAGGAGTTTGATTAATATTAGGTCTCGATCCAGAAGGGGTTACTCGGTTGGGTTCAGGATGACGGGGAGTCGAATATCTAGAAAATCTTTCAAAATCTAAGGCAAGTTGATAAGCTTGTTCCAACGTGGTTACCTCTCGCAGAAAGAGCTCACGCTGAATATCCTCTCGTAATCCAGCTCTAAATCTAGATAAGGTAACAACTCTATCTTCGGCTACTCCACATCTCATGAGGTATTCATCAAATCTCGTGATATACTCGGTGACTGATCTATTCCCTTGAGTAAGCCTCTGCCATTGATCTAAAAGTCTTTGTTGGTAAGAGGTGGGGAGGTACTTCTCTCTGAGTTTTTCTTTCATCTCATCCCAGGTTTCTATCGGATCTTGTCTTCTCTGATTAAGAAGACGCTCAACACTTTCCCAATAAAGTCGGGCTTGCCTCACCAATTTCATCCTAGCAAACCTAACTCTCCTTGCTTCAGACATTTCATACCATCCAAAATAGTGGTCCATACCTGATTCCCAATCTAGGTACTCTCTCGGATCTAGACAACCATCAAAACTTGGAGCTTCGACTTTCACATTCCTAAGAATATGCTCATCTTGATCGAACTGGTTATGGTGCGGGCGTGCCCCTATAGGTCGATCAAGTTCTAGATTCCTACCTCTTTGTCCTATAGGTAGTCGGGGAGACTCAGGTTCAGGTTGTTTCTGCCTAGCTTCTTCTAATACCACTATTCTCTCATCCATGGTTTTCATAAAATTTTTCATGTCATCAAATTTTTCAGTCAGAGCATTAATGATGGCTGCTATATTGGGATCCATATTGGTGTTGGATGGGAAAGTAGGATGTTGGTACCAGGTACCTGATCTAGTGGTCATGCAACTCTAAGATGCAGAAATAAAGTGCAATAAAAATTAAAATGCTTGAAAGTAAAGTACGAAATTTAGAGTGCAAAAATTTAACTTGCGAAAATTTAAATTGCTGAATTTAAACTAAAGCCCTAATCAACCTGCTCTGATACCAAATTGATGCGGGACAATCCTAAAAAGAAAATCAATCCTAATAATCAAGCTCTCTTCTGTTCATCAACAACAAATCACGTCCGGCCAGGGGCTCATTATTCCCAAGACAGACAGTATAGTTGCCTATACTCTGCTCAGGAGGCGTGATTGATTGATACGAGACTAAAGCGAGATCAATCTAAATGATACAGACGAATGCCATTCGAGAGATCAGTAAACAATTAGTAATAGAAAATTTCATAAACAGATAGCAGAAATTAAACATGCTCACGAGTAAATGCAAAAAAAGAAATAAGAATGGAACGAGAGAAAATAAAATATTAAACCCGTGAGAAAATCTAAAAAATGATAAGAATCCGGATCGTGGTAGTTAAGAAACTATTCTGATTAGGGCTCTTAATCTTTTAACCAAACAGATCCATCGATAAAGAACTAGGTCTTTACCAACATCGGATTAAAAAAAAAATAATCAAAGATCAACTGTTAAGGAACGAAGGTCCTTGACAGTATATGATCTGTAGAATAAGAAATCACTCCTTCTCTCAGCACGACAGATGAAAATTCTGGAGGAGACAGATCTTCTCTTGACGGAATAGGCTTGCGTGGGTAGATGGTGGAGTCGATCAGAGTCGCAGGAACACTGAATCTTAAGTAGAAGGAATAGGATAGAAAGTGGGCCTCACACCCTCCCCTTGTGGGGCGATTTTGGGTCTCACACCCTCTCCCTCTCGGAGCGATTGACACAAGTATTTGTGGAGTTTGTAAAATCATTCATTGTTTTTTTCATGAAAGATACAAGGATTTATATAGGACTCTAAGGGTCCTATTTGTTTAGGAATCTCTTATTTTTACAAGGAAAAAATCAACCCTCCACAAAAAAGTAAAGCATTATAATCTACCATAGGAAAGAAATCAGCCTTCAACAAAATAAGTGAGTAGCCAAGAACTCTTAAGAAATTCTAAGAAAAAAATAGAATTCTATGTGGGTGCTTGATGCTTGACACAACTTGGCATGAGCACGGCACATGCTGGCATGCATATTTCTTCTCTTGGCATGTGGAGAGTGGTGGCTCCAAAGGTGACGTGGACAAATCCAAGTATGGCCTTAAATTATGTTGCCGATTTTTGATGGCTCTGGTATCCGCACCAAATGGTAAGGATTCTATCAGCAAGCTGGCCACCAGAGATGGATGATATCATGAGTCTTCCAACTCTTGTCGTCGTCAGTGATAAGTTCACTAACTCACAAGTCCTCATCCACCTCCATGCTAATATAGATGGGCCAATATGAGAGGAAGAGATTGAATATCTAAGCATCTTAATTCACATTGATCGAGACTCCGTCATCAATAAACCATCTGATCTGGGCCATCACTGTTGGGGTGCGGATGTAAATCTCTTTGCAGATGAAAAAATTTCTACTATCTGTGCGAATTTAAAAAATTTATTTTTAATTTTTATAATAAATTTTATTATTTTATTTTATAAATAATCAGATTGAATAAAAAATTTAGTCGCGACAATCATGATCTTCATTGGAACCCAGCAAAAAAAAAAAAAAAAATGTAGTTGGGAATGTGTTGAGGCGTTTGTGCATGTGAAGCCCACTTGATGGGAAAAGGACATGCACCAGTTAACTGCACTTTCCAGAGCAGTAAGAGCAAGGAGGAGAGACGTTATGGATGCTGAGGTCAGCGAGCACTTGGCAAAGGGTGGTCTGTTGCTGCTTGGGATTCGGAATATGTCTCTGTGGCTTTTCCTCCAGAGGGGTTTTGTTGGTGCATGGTCGTGCTCCCTCTCCCCACCTTACTTGCATGCATTGCTTGGTGAACCCCATCATTCCTTCTGAGAAAGGAGCCAAGGGGATTCTTGGCTTTTGGTTTTTGGTGGTTGGGGGTGGGGAGAGTCCACAGTACCAGATTCTGCCCGAGGAGAAAAAGAAGAGAGAGGAGGTGTCGTATCCCTCTTTTCCCTCTTTGATCCTTGATACATCTTATCATATCCGTCTGGTCAAGATCGTGTGGCCCTCTACGTGGGCCACTCGATTTATGGGGTTGTCGAGCATGGGCCCTGGGTTATCATGGGCCAGTTGATTGAGACTGCTCACTCTTCTTGGTGCTCTCACCTTTGTATCAATGATGTGACCTTGGTACTCTGAAAAATAAGGATTATTATTTGATCGAAACTGTATTAATCCAGGTGTCAATATTTTTAGGAACGGCCTGTTTCAAAAATTTTGGCTTAACGCGTGAGAATTTTAGTTTATGATGAGCAGCCTCTGAAGATAGCTCACTGAAATTTTAGGCCAGGAACTCATCAAATTGATTAGTGATAATAATATCTCCATCAGAGTCGGTTTTCCTGCCTTATTAAGTGGCCTCGGCTGGGAAATTTCAGTTCACTGCAAAGCTGTAAACAACAGTTGATCTCAGGCTAAAGCCGACTGCAAGGGGTCCAGGTTGTGTCTTCCATGCATCATGCCATGCACGGATATCAAAGCACTCCGAACACCATTTACTATCCCTGCGCAGATCTCAAAGCAAACATTGCTTGATCCAATGGTGATTCGCATGAAGGAAGGTGAATCCTTCCTTTGTTTCTTATTAGATGAACTTAGAATTTGTTCGTCTATTGGTTCTCTAATTTTTGATTTAAAGGTTCAGATCCTTAAAATAAAATCTGTGTGGAAAATTCGATATGTAAACATAACGTCGACGATGAAACCCTTGTCGATCGTGCAACAGTTTTGTTGGACTTCATCCAAGTGCAACGATGTTATGTTGGACCAGCCATCGAGTTAGCAACGCACCGGAGACACCACCTACGAGAAAGAATCGAAGAAGAAAACATGAAGACAACCATGGGCCAACCATCGAAAGGTTGTGTATCTGATAAGTTCTGGTGTGCTGTAGTTGATGGATACTGACAATTAGAAACCCCGTGATCTTGTCGTTTACGAGTGGAGATAGAATCTTCCGCCACGTGCTCTCCTTTTGATGTGGCACAAGCACTCTGCAGCTCTTTCTCCATCTGCTCTTGTAGACATGGCCTTGACCCACGAATACTCTGGGTCTTTGATCAAATAGAAGGTCTAGCTGGAGAAATGAAGCTCTCTTTCACTGCTGAAATGGCTTTGGACAATAAAGAAGTGTGCTTAAGAGCTCGTAAAGAAGTCACAGCAGAATAAAAGTTCAAAATCTTAGCCCTTTATCCCAAGAAGAAAACTATATTGCATGCTCTTTATTCTGAATTCTGACCGTTTCAACTTCCATTTTTTTTTTTTCAATGATTTTAAGTAGCTGGTAATTAAAGTATAATTAAACTGGATTTGCATTTAGAACTTCAAATATTAGTGAGCAGAGTATAGACCGTCGTACATGAAAAAGACTTTGAATTGGAAAAGTCAATCTTCAAATTTAGTGTTTTTTTTCTTAGGTGAATATCTATTCAAAATACATTGCTTCGGAAAGCAGCTGAGTTCTCAATTAATTTATAACCAGTGATGATCTTTGATTAAGTAGAAAAATCATCTTTTCTGATTGAAGAATTATACTCTATACCATATGCACCATATGCCTGTGTCCCGCCACCGGTCACCAAGATGCAATACTATGGGTTCCATTCATTGTATGCTCACTTCCGTGATTGGCCACTAGGAATGTAACTTTGTGATCCATGGTGTTCATGGCCATGTTGGCGTACGTGGTGCAAGATATAATTTTTCCTTTCAAACGCAGTTGCGAGGAATCCTTTCCCACCATCGATGTGGGGCAACAATCTCACCAAAGCTCACATTGGAAGCAAAGCCATCCCTATCCCATTTAAATCACATGTAGAAGGGCCACGTGCCACACCTTCCAAGGCATAACATCACCCTTAATTACACTAAAATATAATCGCTTGCAAAGTTGGAGGGAGAAAACTTAGATTTGCAGTTCCCAAAAGCATTTGTAAATGAAGATCTCATGTTCTCGAGGCATGCCCTCGCCGTTAGAGGCGGCCTCCCTAGGGGATGATGCCCCTTATATTAAGGGAGACACATGCTTTGTACTCCTAGATGACGAGCCCTACCAAGAAATCTTGCCTGCTTAATTAGCAAGCATACGTATGGGCAAACCTCTTCAAAGTTTTGGCTGGGTTAATCCCAATTCAACCAGCCCGTTTGGTTAGGATGAGGCAATCCTATGACCGTTGAAGTTTGGGGCCAAGCATAAAGAATTTTGGTATTTTCACCCCTTATAAGTTAATTGATTTCTATGAACGTGTTTTAAGGAGGATCAATTGCTACATCTACATCTAAAAAAAAATTGCTACATCGACACATGTGTGTAGATAAAAGCTGCTTACATGTTGCAAAATCTAGACAAGCTCCCAAGATAGGTTCCACATTAGGGTTTGTATATTAGGTGGATTGGGTGCGTTTCAATAGCTTTCGTTTGCATGCATATATAGATTTACCACTGCACTTGGAAAAAAAGGAAAAAAGAACAATTGTTGAAGTAAATAATGGGGACAACGAGAGAAATGATATTAGATATCTATAATATATGGTTATGATATGAAAAAACTACTCTAATCTTTATCATACATTGAATATTAGCAAACGACCTTAACTTTCTCATATAATTTGTCAAATTATGTAGTCAACAAGGAAATTTTAAGATGAACAAGCTAAGCTGTTTGCTATTTTTGGAGAAAATTGATCGCCCAAACTGGTGAATAAGCTATGAGTTTTCACTATCTTGAAGAAAATTGTGACCGTGGTTACCCATTGATGATGTCATGGTGTGTCACGTATGACATGCATGTGGATCAGCATATATGGTTGTTGCAATGCAAAGCCCGTACGCGTCTTAAGCATGACTTTAAGCCCTTCTCGGTCCGATTTATTTAAGCATAAATATATAATAGATATATAATGTATACATACATATATATAAATAAGATGCCTGCTGTCAGCATTAGAGGAGGTGGCGCAATTGTCATGGCATAAATATATAAATTGTAGGCCGATGGGTCCTCAAATTAGCAGTACAATAGATGATTTGAATAAGGGTTTGGATCACATGGCCGTGGATGCTTCTGATTCCAGCTCTTGGAAGGCAGGTTTTATTTGAAGGGAACGCAGGAGACTCAGAGAATCCCAGTGAGAGGTTGTTCCCTAGTGGGATTTTGTTCGTGCATGAACGTGGGACTAGTCGTGTTTGTGTCCATTAAATGCCATGAGTTGTACAAATCTGAATCATGGGGGGTTTCATAACTACCCCAAAGGGCATTGGTTCATGGTAATATTATAATAGTTAGATTGGGAGCTGCATGGCCAAGTGGACACTTTCTTATCGGTTACATGGATTCAATGCTTTGTAAAAAAAAACCAGCCTAGTTCAAACTTTGGTTGATCTGCGCATTAATTAAGATTCTCATGTGATTCTTAATTACTAGGCATCATCAAAAGGGATTCTTTTTTCTCTTTCTTCCTTTCTTTTTGTGTGTGTGTGCGCGTGAGAGAGAATCTGTGGGTCATTGATTTAGGGGCTTTTGAATGTTTGATTAGGTACTCATCACAAATAACAAAAAAATCATGCATCACCTTGTCTTTCTGGGAGACATTGGTGGCATCATTTAGGCATTTATTAGTGATCTTTGTCCCTGTTGGCTAGCTCTTGCACTCCTAAAGCTAATGAGATAGAAAGCTGGCTCTGGATTTGGTCTTTACCAGAATTTTTTAAAAAAGGGTGATTAATATTAACAGTGATTCATTGGGGAGAAATCAGTGGCATCAGATAAAACCTTCTTGAATATGCCATTGTGTGCTTTATAGCTCTTGATTATGTGATACACCATTAGAAACATGACGTTATCCAACTCCAAGAGAAGCAAAATTGGAAGGATGTCAAATCGTTAAGTTCGTAGAATAGAGATGATGAGTTAGAAATATGTGCCAAGAAGACTTTATTGGCATCTGTTTTGTACTTTAAAATGACCAATTCTTAGCTAGACCAGGTTCATCCAGTGGATCTGCCCAATGACGAACCAACACGTACATAATGCATGTATATCAATCTATTTTTCCTTTTATGTCCACATTTATGCATGTGGTTCATGGTTGGACTAATCCACCATCGCGCTGGTCAACTTGATCCAACCAATAATCTTTTGTTTTAATGATTGTAACTACAAAAAATCCTAAAAAGATCCTATCAACCTAAGAAAGAGGCCAGTGATAAACAAAATTGCAGCTTATCCTACCCTCCACAACACCTTACATACGCTACCCACAAAGCATTATGTAGCCCAATTTTTTTTTTTTTTTTTAAATAGAGGGACCGAACTATACATACACACCAAAGACATCAAATAATTGGTGATAACACATCATCTCTTACGAAATCTTTCCTTCCCTTGACCTTTTGGCTCTTAGAATTTGAGCAAAAAGGAGCATGACTTTTAACTACCCATAAAAGCCAAAAATTCCTGTTCAAATGTTGCATCAGAGCCAGTCTCCTTTTTATCCAAGTTTGATTTTATGGAGGAAGCACTAAAACTCGAAAGGAACAGCATCACACTTTATCAATCTCTATCCTTAAACTAGAAGCCTATTATTAAACAGAGTAAAAACCTTTGTCCAACCTTTTTTAGCTTCTACTTTCATATATTTAACAAAAACATTATTCTTTATGATCTCCAAATATACCATGTCAGATACCTCCATGCCCGATCATAGCCTCCTCGAATTCTTATTGTTGATAATAGCTCATTGGAATTCACTTCATATGACCCATACAAGCATAAATAGATCCACAAAGCGCATATGCAAGAACCCGAGGGCACAAGCTTATGTATCTGAATATAAACTTGCAATAAAATCTGTAAAGAGAAAAAATATTGAAAAACATCAACCACAGTGTACTTCTCCTTTTACTTGTAATTATAAGCATTTATACTCCCAACCAAAAGTACAAACATTAAAACGCCTTTTATTGTTGCTTTGCCAGCATATAGGGTTGTAGGACTGTTGCAGCACCGCCTAACAGCACTGCAGTACCATCTGATGTACTGTTTTATACTGTTGCGAATGAAAGTGCTGTATAAACTGAAAAAATTTTGAGTCTTTTACCGTATTAATTTTTTTAAATTTTTTTTATCTATTTATTACAGATTTTAATTTATTTACACAACTAATATAAAAAAAAATATTATTAAAAATAATATTTTTTATTAAAAATATGTTATTTCAAATGATATTTATTTGATCCAGTCAGCAAGCATCTCAGTCTACGTGGAACCACGAAAAAAAAAAAATACAAAAATGTCATCCAGAATAATGCTTTTAGAAACGTCATTGTGAATGATGCTTATAAAAATACCATTCAAAATGACGTTTATACTGTTATATATATAAAGAAAATAGTGCTCTCCTTCTTCTCATGCTGCTTCCTTTTTCCGACGACGTCGATTCTTTCGATAAGCCGCCGTGCCCTCCCCCTCTCCCACTTCCCCTCTTCCTCCACTGGTGGCCCTCTTTTCCTTCTCTCTCCCTCTGTCCAGCCGACCATCCGTCCAACGCCCCCTCCACCTCCCATCCGACGCCCCTCTCGCCCCGGCCCGCCCCTCTTCCTTTTCTCTCCCCTCCCCCTCTTCCTTCCTCGCCCCCCCCCCTGTCGGCCCTCTCTTCCTTCTCTCTCCCTCTGTTCGGCTGGCCGTCTGCTCGATGCCCCCTCCTCCTCCCATCTGACACCCCTCCCACCCCACGCCCCTCTTTCTTCTCTCTCTCTCCCCCCATCGGGCCCCCTCTTCCTTCTCTCGCTCTCTGCCGCCCAACTGCCACCCCTCCTCCTCGCTCGATGCCCCTCCCCGCTTGATAACCCTCCCCTCCAATCCTATGCCGTGCCCACCCTCCCAGCTCCAACCCCATGGCCCTGTCTTCCCATCCCCTCCCCCTCTATCCAAACCCCCCTCCCCACGGTCCTGTCTTCCCATTCGACATCCCCTCTGTCTTCTTATCTGATGCCCCCTCCCCCTCTACCCAAAACCCACCGCACTGTCTTCCCATCCGACGCCCCCTCTCCCTCTTCCCAAACCCTTCCACCATCCACACCCCCCTCCCACGCCCCTCTTCTTTCTCTCTCTCTCCTCCCAGGCTCTTTCTGTCATTTTTTTTTGTTAATGTACAAGTTAATTTAATGTACCTATTAATATATTAATATTATTTGTTATATTATTAGAAATGGATTCGGATATGATTTTTTCTAAAATCATCGGCCTAAGTTCGATCGAAGCCCAAAAAGAATTTTCAGATCGGGTTTAATTAGGGGTAGTGCCCAGTCTAGCCTAGCCCGTTTATAATGCTACTCGATACTGTGTTAGATGGTTAATTTAAAAAATTTAAATATATTATATTGCATAGAACCGTAGATCCGTCTTTTGATTAATGCATATATTCTATAGCATCTATATATTTATATATTTTTTGTATGGATGGAGAATTATGTACATTGATCAATTCACTGTCCAGTTTGGACAGTTTAAAAATTATAATTAATTCTATAGACAATTACAGTAATCAAACAATATACAAAAAATTTAAAAAAAATTTTGGATAGTATTTTTCTTTAGTTCTCCTCGTATATCTTCAGTCGTATGGGGAGACTAAGAAAAAATACTGTTAAAATTTTTTTCGGTTCTTATTATATATCGTTTGATTACTGTAATTATCTATAGAATTAATATAATTTCTGAATGTGATAGAGCCTATCTTTAACTATTAGTTGATGATAGGATGTATTTATTATGTAAGTCATTTTATTAAAATAATTATTAATATTAAATATTTTGATTTTGATATTGTTATAGAATTTTTTGAGAAAATAGCCAGTGCTCGGGTTTGTCCACTATTGTATTATGATGGCATAATAAAAAAATAATGAAGATGACGTGCAGTACAGTCAGTCTGTAAGTCAGATGGTTAGACTATCTTCATCATTATCACGTCAAAAATTATTGGATCATCTATATAGTGATATTCTTATAGATAGAAAAAAATATGAAATCAAATTAAAGTGGAGATCTTCTAATTTATTGAAACAGTTAATGTAGAATAAATATATCTTAGTTCTAATTGATGATGATGAAAATATCTAAGAAATATTGATATTTTTTTTAAAATTTTTAAAATATCGATATATTGAATTATATATTAAAAAAAAATATACTCTTTATTGAAAATACTACTCAAATGATGGTATCGAGGTTTGGATACTTTAATAAACTTTTAACCTAAGAGGGCAATACTCCTGGACCTTCTTCGCCTTTCGTAAGTCCAATGGTACGAATCGTTGGTGTTGAAGCCATGTTTGTAGAATAGCATGCTAATACTATTGGCCCTAGTTGTCCCATTATTTAAAATCCTATAGTGACTTCTCTTATGATGATTTCTTCTATGGTAACTTCTGCAATGGTGAAAGTAACAGTAAGTGCAGGATACGATACTCAAATGAGAGAAGATGATTAGGTCAGCACTGAAATAAATTCTAATAATCGAGATTTTGAGTCAGATGAGAATGAGGCTGAAGAAGAATGGCTTGATGAGGACAGTAACAATGATGAAGATAAAGATGGTGATAAAGATGATCAATCAAATATTATAGAAGAACTTAAATCTCATTTGCATGAAGATGATAATGTGGGAGAATTTGAATCTCATTTGTATAGCCTCTATAATTTTTTAACAACTTAAATTTAGATCATAGTGGTGGTGTTAGTGCTGGTCGAAGATTGAACTCTGACTATCAGTTTTGAAACTCCTCGATGACTGAATTATCTATAGATCTGATGTTTCAGAGTAAAGATGAGCTAAAAATAGTTATTGATCTTTATCACATTCGAAAGCATCGTATATACAATATAGTTCAATCACATTCAAAGTTGTGGTCCATCCAATGTGCATCATCAGATACTAAACAAGAATATAAATAGAGACTTCATATTGCAATTTTGAAAAAGTATGGATATTTTTAGATCACAAAATATGAGAGTTCTTACACTTGTTTATTTACGAAATTGAGTCGAGACCACAAATATATCAGTGAAATGATAATTGGCACACTAATCCGATATTTGGTTGAGAAAGATCTAAATGTTAAAGTTGAAGCTACTGTGACAGTCGTTAATGAGAAATTTTATTACACAATATCATACAGAAAAGTATGATGTAGAACACAGAAGGCATTTGTTGATATTTATAGAGAATGAGAGCTATTTTATACAAAATTACTCTATTATATGGCTGCACTCCAAAATGCAAACTCCAGTACTATTGTTTTATGAGATTTCTTACCAACTAAAAATTTTGATGTGCGGGTTTTAAATTATATTTTTTGGACTTTTCAACCATCTATCTAGGATTGGAGGCACTACCGTCTTATGATCAGTATTGATGGCATACACTTATATGGAAAGTTTAAAGATAAAATACTAATTGTAAGAGAAGTTGATGTAGAGAATAAGATTTATCCCTTAGCATATGCAATTGTGGATGAGGAGATGACTACTAGTTGGAGTTGATTTTTTTTTTCTGGCTTAGGACACATGGCGCACAAGATAGAAATGAAATATATCTAATTTTTGATAAATATCCAAGTATATTAAATGTTATTGTAGATGAGTCTATTGGATGGAGTTCGTCACGTACCTATCACCGATACTGCTTAAGACATATCTACAGCAATTTCAATACTTACTTTGAAAATGTACCATTCAAAAAAGCAGTATGACAAGCAGGGAGCACTCATTTTATCTTATTACTGTCTTGCTTGAGAGATGGTGCCCAGAGACACATACGTTTTATCTTCCATTCGGTGAGGTGACCATCATGTTACAGGATGTTGGTGTCCTCATCAGATTATCAGTTGATGGTGAGAAGTTATGGGAGCTGGTCCCACTTTTATCATTCTAAAGTGATAGGCTATGTACTACCAATTATTAAGATTTCAGTCCGAGACACAGTGCTTTGATCATTCATGATTGAGGATGGAGTGTCTGGATGATCATTATCGATATTTGCATATTGAAAATGATGCACTAGAGGAGATGGTGCGATAATATATCAGAAGCGACGTACTGCAATTACTAGAGGATGCCTTTTTGCCTGATACTTCATCTAACAAAATAAAGTTCATGTTTTTAGCATTATTAGAGGATTTAGATTTAACTCGTATGCTCAGTTGGGGCAGTGCAGTATTTGCTTGCCTGTATAGACTATGTGTCGGGGTTCTGTGACAGACGAGTCAGAGATTGATCGTTATCTTGTATTATTGCAGGTATGTGATATATAAATTTTAATTTTTTATATTCTATTGTAGCTCTTATTGGGTATATCATATATAATTTTTTTGGAATAGACAGATTTGGACATGAAAGAGTGTTGAAAATTGTATCCCAAAGTCAATCATCAGTCTATTAATGGTTGAGCTTATTATTATAATTGTATGTAAATTATTAAATTAATAAATATTATTTAATTTTTTATCACTGTGTACATCTTATTTTGAACTCCTGTTATGTGATGAAGTCCTTAGGGCTATTTGATTCGATATAGGAGGATATATCGTTTAGTCCTTAAACCTTAAGTTTACGACCAAATGATACACTATTATTAGGATGATAACTGTATCAAGTATAGATCGATGTGTGTCATATACATTGATGGTCCTCTTAACCAATGAGTGTGGAGACACAGGCATAGCATGCAAGTGAGATATAGGAGTACATCTCACTGAACGTGATCAACTGCTGAGCACTCTGCCGTTAAGAATAGCTCATAAAGTATATGAATATAAGTGCCTCTCCGATCTGAGATCACCACGGTGATTTGTAAGTAACTCACTGTGCTTTGATGTCGGACTATTTGAATTTTTAATTCAGTGATGAAAGATTTTTATGCATAGTCAAGTACTTGAGAAGTCGGTGTGTGAGTCAAGATAGAATTGATCCCTCCGAATAAGTAGGAGTTAATGTATCAGTGTATTTTAATTCAGTAAAATCTTGACCGGAGTAATCTATATGATAGATTTTGAAAATTGAAATATAATGTGGATGATCATATCTGGGTTGACAGTTAAATCCAAGATCACCTTGAGTATTTGGATCAAAGGGATGAATTATATGGTAATCATATGTCAATAGGTTCTTGAATGATATTTCGTAATCTTTCGATCTATCCAGACATTCGAAATTATTGCTGGATGGTCACTTTGATAGGTATAAAAAGATTATTTCTATACTACTGGCTTAGGTTTGAACCTATAGGATCACACTCAAAAAAAATTTCTAACTGATCATATGGTTGATCGATGATTAAGAATCGTTCTAGGATAAAACAGTCAATTCAATTGATGATTATTCCTGTGCAAAAATTGTAATAAATTAATTTACTAATTATTGATGAATTGTAGGAGGATTGATTAGTAATTAGATTGCTAATTAGCTCAATTTGATTGAGTATCGAGATTTGGATCAAATCTAATTGAATTGAATTTAATTTGGTTTGATTCGATTAGGTTATAAGATGATCTAATCACTAAGGATGTTCGATTCCTGATTTGATCAGAACTTAAGCTCGATTAATTTTTGATTTGATTAAAATTTAATCGAGACTATTTACTACCTAATTAGATTAGGTTTAATGATTTAATTGGATCTAACCTAATTTGGTTGGGTTAAAAATCTAATTGGATGAGAAAATAATTCGAATTCAAATTTTTTGCGCCTTCTTTCTTTGTGCCCTTTTATTCTTCATGCGAGAAAAATTTTTCTCGTGTCTAGTATCTTTTCCACATCTACATCTGATTTCTTTTGAATTAAAAATTGATTGGTTTAAATTTAAATTCAAATGGGTTTAAATTTGAATTCAAATGGGTTTAAATTCGAATGAAAACCTAGAGTCCAAATTGAGTTAGACTCTTCTCTTCACGCCATCACCTTTCTTGATGCATAAAGTGCTTTTGCATAAGATTTTTAACCCTATTTTGATGTTGGTCGACCCCTCTCTGAGTTCACAAGATGTGAATAAAGTTTGATTTAAAATTTAATTCAAATTTGATTTGAATTGGTGATAAGGATCAACCAACGTTTGAAATTGAACTGAAACTACCTTTTTTTTATCCTTATCTTCCATGGGATGCTACCCTTAAGAAGGGATCAGTTTTGTGTGAGATTAGAAGTAATTTTTGGTATGAAAAATCTGAGAGTTGGGGCATGAAAAGTTGAAAGTGGGTTGGACTTCCATGCGTGAGAAATAGAGGAAGTGTTCTTCTTCTCGGACGTGAGGTGTAGGGTCTAGGATTTCAACTCTAGATTTTGTGAGAAAAAAAATATAAGAGTGAGTTTTGTTCAATTTTTCACACCACCACCTCCTTGTAAAACTTCATCTTTTGATCTAGAGAAGTCCGAGAGATCCAAAGAAAGGAGCTTGGATCGGCCATCTAGAGCCTTCGATGCGAGCTAGCACTCTCACGAAGGAAGATCCGATCAGAATTTCGAGTGGATGATCTATAGAGGTCAGACAATCTATGCTGCTACTCGGTATCAGCGAGAGCTTCATACCATACCTATCAGTAGTAGAGATCATTAATCCATAAAAAGGTGATGCATTCTGAATTCAACCGATGTGATCTAAAGGTTAGATCAAATTCAAGACATCGATGTGATTGATGTTGTTTTTTATTTTATATTAGATTTTATATATAAATTTTTTATATTATAGATCTTTAATTGGTAGTTTAGATCTGATTAAAGGTATGTTTAGAAGATTAAAATATTTAATTTTTATTTTTTATCATAAATTTTAAAAATACGTGCTTTGAACTATCTATTTTTCATTCAAATAGGATGTCGACTATCAGTCCATTATAGAGGCAGTTGTTTGACATGCCATCAGAACAACACGATCCTGATGTTCTATTCAAATTAGATGCATCTTGGGGATATAGCTATGCAAATATTAATTTCATTACTTGAAACTTAGTACTATTTTTAATCCGATGAAATTCAATTAATGTGAACATACTGTCAAGCAGATGGAACGTTACATTCAATTTTACCATGTATCGACAAAGGTGGCATGAGTTTATAGATATTAGCTGGATATATTGACTGTTGCACATAGACAGATAATTTTAATTTATATACAAATATTATTTTATAGTATTCATAGTCTATTGAAAAATAAGCTTACCAATCCGATTTTATTTTTAACTCTATCAATTTTTGTGGAAGCCATATACAGATAAGATATTGTCCATATTACCTCAAATTTACATAGATGGACATGATACATGGACTGTTAGGGTGTCACTTATTTATTTTGATGTGGTGGAGTGGTACCTTCTAGATCATGTGCTATGGCAGTTTGGTCGGATTCAGAGAATCTCAGAGCAGTTTGATACCATGCAATAACTTTATCATGTTGATCAACGAGAGATAGCTCATATTGACTGACGTATCAGACATACAGAGTATATCACCATTTGGAATGCACAGCGAGATCATATAGTTCATGGTAATAACATATTAGAAGGCCATCCATATACCGAGAACTACATGACTTGATTTCTTAGCATTACAGTATTGGTCATCGGACAGTCTCGGTATACAATTTCAGGATACGAGGATGAGAGTTTTACTGTACGCATATTGGTAAGGCTACGAAAATTATACCTTATATCAATTTCATATTGAATTTTAATTCATTAAGTCTTCATTTTACTTCTAATCATTAATGCAAAATATTTTATGTAGTTATGTTATATTTTTGTTTTATGTTCTATAATATATTGCTAATTTTTTTTTGTTATCTAGTTTGATCATTTGTCAGATCTTATATTAGATATTCGTCGTGCTTTATCTACGACTGATGAAGATGAGTGGATCTGGATACTGCAGGTGATGGAGAGATCATATTTAGGGATATTAATGACGATTGGAGCATTATATGTGTCAGATATGAGATATACACTATCATCACATATTTCAGATATGCCATCATCATATATTCCGTAGATGTCATCGCCGCATGCTGTACATATGCCATCACTTTTTGATCCACAGATGTCAGGGTCTTTATCTTCCTACATGCTCCAGATGACAACAACGAATTCGAGTTGGCATTATGAGTCTTCATCTGAGTGATCTGATTTTTTTATTCCAGATCCATCATTGAATTCAGATGAGGAGATTGAGGGGGTCACTAAGCTTGTAGATGCTTCGACAGCATTTATTATTCCTGATATGCATGCCCATAAGACATCCATTGATATAGGAAAGAGGCCATCACGGATGACACAGGAGTAGGAGCGAACGTTGAGGACCTTCGTGAGAAGGTCCAAGTGGCCACGAGCACCACAACACCCTTGTGGGACTTTGTATTTTTTAAATTTATAGTTCTGTAAATTTTTTTTGTAGACTTTATATTTTTATTCTATCTTATATTATTAATTATTATTTTTATCAAAATTTTAGATATTTTGCTTGTTTAATTTCAAATGTTAGAATACTATATGGTTTGTGGATATGGATACAGATTTTCAGATGTGTCTTGAAAAGTTGGGAAAGAAAATGCCACGCTAAAAAAGTTATCTAAATTAGTTTAAAAAATAATATCACGCACCAAAAAAATATAAATAATAATGAGAAACCATATCATGTACTAAAAAATTAGTTTAAAAAATATAATAAATTATTTCATGCATCAAAAAAATTAGTTAAGATAAAAAAAAAACTATAAAAATGTCATTCAGAATGACGCTTTCAAAAGCACCATTTCGAATGATGTTTTTAAGATAATTTTTTTTTATGGGATTCCATGTAGGCCGGGAAGGATGGTGACTAGATCAAAAAAATATCATTTGGAATGATATTTTTTCAGAAAAATATTATTTTAAATGATATTTTTTAACTTTTACATTATTTTGGTAAATAAATTAAAATCTACATCAAATGGGTAAAAAAATTTTAAAAAAATTAGTACGATAAAAGACTCAAAAAATTTTACTACAATATATATATATATATATATATATATATATATATACACACACACACACACACACACACACTCTAACAAACTGATAATAATGAGCATTCTTGAAGCACTCAATCTTTTGATTGCAGCCTCACTAGAATATTATTACCTTCCGTTCTCAAGATTCTCTGCTTGATAAACAAATTTGCAGGTATTACTTTAAACTAGCATTTATAACAAATTACTTACAAGTAATATATAACGACTTTGTTACCCAAATCCAGTTCCTATACTCGCAATACAATATGAAGCAAGTTGATTTCCAGACCTCTTCGTTGCGCATCCCCAAAATTCAATTCATCAATATTAATCTACATCTAGCTCCAACAAAATCCTAAAATTAGAATTGCTTTAACTCCACCTATCTTCCTTTAGTCCATGGGTCAATTTCAATCTCTCCTAATCCCAAAGACCCTAGAGAAACTTATGGAGGTCCGTTGAAAAGTCCCTAACTACTTTGAAAGTGCTCGTTATGAGTAGATACAAGCTGTTCTATCCATTGTTAAAAAATTACACTGACATTAAAAAAACACACTCCAATTGTGGCTAAGGGTACTCTCAACCCTCACCGAGTTGACTCATTTGGAGCTGTGAGTTAGATCCTCAAAACTTAAAATGGTGCAAGAGCTTGTGGACAATGGAATAATGTAGTCAAATTTGCATTGACTATTGTAGACTTAAGTGGCGATTCCTCACTTTGTTGCACTCTCTCCCTATTATTCTAATTGTATTGGCTTGTATTATGAACTATGAAATACAAAACCAGCCCATTCCTGATGGTCAGATTTGGTTCAGTTTGAAACGTTGACATTTGAAGTAGAACCAAGCAATTTTATCTGCCTTTTACCATAGTCCTATTCAAAATTATTATCTTTTTCATTATCAACATTGTATTTTTCTTGTTGTCACCTTATGGATTGAACCAGAAATTATGTAGGAAAGCCAGAGTAAGCAGTACACATCGGATGGATAAGCTGGTTCTGAAACCACCATTGACGACTTATCAATTTAGATGCTTGTGGTCTACTATCTCAATCTATTAGGAGATTGATTGAATATATCTTTGATAAAAAAAATTAGTCACAATTTTGGGTGTATTTAGTTCGCAACCAGAATCAGAATCAGAATTTATTAGAATAAGAATCGAAATGGCCATATTCCCAATATGTTTGATTCATGATTAGAATTAGAATTAGAATCAAAATAGAATTTGAATACTAGGAGAGATTAGGGATTGAGTTTTGGTGGATTAAGACATTCCTATTTCTCCTTGGAATCAGTATGAAAATGAAAACTTTCGAACCAAACTGTTGGAATAGAAGTCATTTTTTCTCATTTTTATACTAGAGTCCAACTTCCCTCAACCAAATGTGCCTCATCTATTTGGTGGTCAATAGGTAAGTTGATCATAGTCATCAGTTGTTTACATATTATCTATGAGCAGCCATAGATTTTTATTTTAGCAAACGTCGACTCAGACATCATCTAAAAAACTCATCAAGCAAACAATTTTTGACCTAATGAGTTTCCGTAAACCTTACTTCATTCTCTGAAAAAGATAATGGAATAGAAGATAGGTGATGAAATTTTATATGCCAAACATTTCCTTCACGATGAATACAGGTTTATAATATTGCCTGTGAAAGCAACCTTCGTTCTACCCTGAACCTTTATCATGGCATTTCAAATGACCAAGATGCCCTCCCAAATCCAGGACAATACCATAAGGTTTTGAAGTGTTTGGTAAAATGGGACATGCAGTTGGAACTAAAAAAATCTATGCAAAATTTTAAATTTCCGAAATTCTCATTGTTTGATGGTGGAGAGGTCACGGAGTATAAGATCCAAAAACCGATTAAAAGAAAGCAAATCTGTTGCCTAGATCATGACAAAAAAAATGTGCCTATCATGGAGCCCTAGATTGCTTAAATGGATAGAGCTAGCATAGGTAATTGATTTTGATTGTTGCAAACTCCATTACATCATCAGCATTGTAAGATAACAACTTTGATTCTATCTTGCTATTAATAATTGGTCTGCACTTCGATCAGAAGTTTTTACTGCTTATAATAATGATAACCGCTACTGTTTCAAAGAAGACTAGCTGAAGCCATTAGTTCATGATTTGCCCTTTTAGCGTTGCATCATGGAAGTAACTTTAACTAAATGGTGAAGTTTATGCTATCAATTCCATGCTAGTGGGAGTTTAATCAATTGTTAGGGCAATTATACTTTCCAAAAATCAAAGAGCCTTTGATGCAGTAACTTAAATGAAATGAGAGATTTGAATTTGGTTGGAATGTTTGACATCTTAAATCATGAAAGCTAGGATTATGAATTATAGTTTAACAAGCTAATTTGTGAAAACAACTTTTTGAAAGTAGAAGCAAATGAAAAATGCATAAATGAAATAATCTATCAACTAAAAAAGGATTAGCTTGACATCCCAAATACTAGAGGAAAAAGGAAGACAACATACACAGACAAATTTCATTGGAGAATACTTAGATCTGAAATGAGATCAAGAAAAAGATGCTACACATCAAGGACACAACTTTTTGAAAGTAGAAGCAAATGAAAAATGCATAAATGAAATAATCTATCAACTAAAAAAGGATTAGCTTGACATCCCAAATACTAGAGGAAAAAGGAAGGCAACATACACAGACAAATTTCATTGGAGAATACTTGGATCTGAAATGAGATCAAGAAAAAGATGCTACACATCAAGGACTAGCAAAGACCTTATGATATTGAGGGGACTTGTATAGAAGCAAAGTAGGAAGTTATTTCTCCCTAGATCAATGTAGAAGCCGCTATAATAAAAGTTCTTTCTCCGCTGCCTCTCTTCTCCGATTTGTCCTTTGTTGCATAGCCACTTTCAAATCATACGACATTGAATTTGATAATATCAATTACCCTTTCCAATATTTACTAAATAGTCTTTACGATCGCGCAGCTTCCTAACACCTAAAAGTTCATTATTACTATCTTCATTAGTGTTATCCAAGATACAATTTGTAGTATCCTTCTCTTCTTATAAGACTTTTAATTAACCTTAAAAAAATCTAGATATCAATAATCTTGTTGCATTTATCTTCTCTCTTGCAAGTAAGGGTAGTAAGAATTATGCCCACTTTTGCATCGACTAAAGGAATTATGCCCACTTGCTTGTCTCTTTCCTAGCAAAATTAACATTGCAATTTCAAATTTAGAAACTAACCTTTTTTCTAGAAAAAATTCCCCCTCTCCATTTAATAAAGATGAGAGCTATTTGTTCTTGAAAGACTTATAGTTATTTCTACAAAAAAAAAAAAGACTATTAGTTATTTCTGGTCCAACCAAGCTAGGTTATGATTAAAAAAGAAAAAACCACTATATATCTAGTTGTAGAACAAAATTTTGATGCTTTGCTTACTACTTTAGTTAAATTCTTGCCCTGACTAGTTTTAGAATTACATGCATGTAGGTGAAAAGCAACCGGCCGCCTATATATATATATATATATGCACTTTATGGTCTCACACCATGGGTTTGCATACTAATGGAAATTGTATGGCATGTTTATGTACCAATGCAATATATTCTACAATTTTTTTGGAGTTTTGAATAAAAATATATTCTCATGCAATATTTTGTAGATATTACATGTCTCATAACGTAACCAATATTGTGAACTTAATATTTAACATTAACTATGAAATAAGTGCTTCAGTATACTGCAAATCATGATATTTTTATAATTTTGCACGATTGTGACCATAACATTCTGTACGTGCTTTTTTGGGATAAATACTCTCCCCCAGAAAGAAAGAGAGTGTCTAATTAATAACTGAGGAAAGACTTCCTATAGCTCCTCCCACATAAATGATGCTGTGGCCTGTTATGTGGCTAAGAAAAAGTTGATTTTCCACGTGGCATTAGGAGTTTGGTAATCAATACCAATCATAAGAAAAGTGATTGATTGTTAAGTTGCCAGGGCCCAGGCAACTTTCCATGCGTATATAATGCATTACAATACTCCCAATACAAAAGAGCACCAGCATCAGAATATAGCTTGTTTTCTATGTTTTAAAAATTCAAAAATGAAACATCCCAATTTGAGAAATCTAAATCTACTATATCTGCTAAAAACTTTGATTACAGAATTTTCTCCCCCCTTTTTTTTTCATTTGTTTCTGGACTATAGCCTAATTTCCATGTTTAAATTCAAAAATCAACAAACAAATTCCACAATTTGTGGAATCTGAAGCTACTATATGTGTTAGAATTTTTGTGATGCAATTTTTTTCTCATTTGTCTCATGTTTCCTTTATCGCTCAGATCTTTATTGCAATCAAACAACTCCTTGCAGCCTCTCAATTCTTTTTTTTTTTTTTTTTAATAAAAAAGAGAACGAATATGACTTTGAAAGTATTAGAATCTCAAAGAAGCCGTAAAGTGTTTCTTCTCATCATGATATTTTGTGGTCACATGTCCATGTCCATAACCTTCGACATGCTAAAAGACCACAAGGAGATCTTTGGGTAACACGAAAGATGAGGAGTACATGAATCAAGATTCGAGGCTCATACCGGCCTTCACTCCCCCTTCTAAACACCTCCCTCCCACCCAACACCCACCAAAAAAAAAAAAAAAAGAGAAGAGAAGAGTAAATAACTGGAGTACCAAAGCCGAGAAATGCGGCTGCTTGCCGCCTCTTCTCTTTCCATGCACACACTTGGAAAAGTCTCAAATAACCAAAGAAACCCATCAAAGGGGAAAATAAAACAAAAGCAAGAGGCTAAACCCACCGCCAAAGAATAATCAATCCCCAATAGTTGTATAGATTTGGACCCTTCCCTATCCACCACCAGCCACCCCACATATTCCATGATAAAACCACCCCAAACTCCATATATCACACCTCTCCCGCTTCTCCCTCCCCCTCTTGCTTTTTTTTCCCTGTACTTCTGTGTTAATAATCTACTCTTCCCTTCGCTTTCTCTACCTTTCTCCTTGTTGCGTATGGAGAAGCCTCTACCATGAAAAAGTCAGCGTCTTTGTGTATATAATATAAGGTCATCTCTCTCTCTCTCTTTCTCTCTCCCCCCCCTCCCCTCTTTGTCCTCTTAGAAACTACTCTTTTTGCTTCATTTAAGAACATCCTTGAGTTATAGCCTTGCCTCACATCTCTCTCTTTCTCTCTCCCCCCCTTCTCCCTTCTGGTGCTTATCTTGATGCATGTGTCTAGTGCTTCTTTGGTGCAACACCCATCAGACCTACAGAATCCAGGCTTAGATTTCCAGACTTGTTCGAGTTATCGGAGAAGTCATGTGTGACTTCTTCTGGCAAAGGATGGAGAACGACCAGGGCGACCTCGCTGACATCGTCCGGGCGGGCGGGCGCGGCGGTCCGTCGAGCACCGAGCTCCCGATCGCCGACTGGCAGCAGCTCCTTTCGGAGCCCATGACCTTCCCACCATCAACCCAGGGCCCGACCAGCGACTTCGGCGACCCCTTCGCCAACCTCCGAGACCCGCTGCTCGACCAATTGGTCGGCTCCGAGGTCTTCGACGACCCAAGCACGAGATCGGGCCCGGTCAACATGAGCTCTGAGGGTGGCGATGCCGGCGGCGGTAATGGTCTCGTAAAACAGAAGAAGAAGATGCTGATGGGTGAGGAGATGACGAGACCTTGTAACATCTTCTCCAGGGTTCTTCAGATCTCGCCAGGCACCAGCAAGACTTCTCCGCTCTCACCGAGGGCGATCAGGCCTTCTCCGATAGTAACCGGTGAGATGGTGAAGATGGTTGCTGGCTCGGTGGGCTGCCAAGTGGATCCCACTGCTGGGGTGCAGATCTCCTCCCCTCGAACTACTGGGATCAAGAGAAGGTTCGGATCGTTCATTCTTAAACACTTTGATGAAAGAAATCTGAAATTTTTCCTGTTCTTGTTTTTAAGAAATCCAGCCAGGAAATTTCTTTTTTTTTTTTTTTTAAGTCAAAGGTCATGGTTTGTTTGATTATTTTGCTTTTCTTTTTCCTTTTTTTTTTCTCCTTCCTTCCTTCCAGGGGATCCTAAGAAAATAATGTTGGAAGTGGGATTTGATCATGATAGGAAAAGACTTACCTTATCTAAATTGAAGTTAGAGTCTGGGGGGGGGGAGTCTGGACATTTTGGTGGAAAAAAGCTATGGGAAGTGGGATTTGATGGGAATGATGTAAAAGAAGTTATCTTGTGCGAATTGACAATAGAACTCGATGGAAATCCAAGGATTTGGGTCATAAAAGATGGGGCTTTTCTCTTTCATGATACCAACCGTAGACTTGGTTTTCAAGTGGTCACAAGGCATAGCTAAAAAGAGCACGCAAACACGCAGACACAAACAGATGCCTATAGACTAGTTCATGTGTCGTCATGAGTTCGAGCACATGTTTGCCATTCATTCTTGCTATCTGAAACTTTTGCTGCCAAACCCACCGAAAGGATCAGCCGCTTCCATCCCTATCTTGATGCCCTCTTTTTCTCCTACAGAATTTATGAACAGCTTAAAGTTAATATACGCAATAACTACTGGAAAGTTATTTCTTTCTTTCTTCATTAATTTTTTTTCATCCTTCTGTTAGAATTTAGACCAAGAAAATTAACTAGTCTTCTTCTTAAACTTTGTAGAAAAAGCCAGGCAAAGAAAGTTGTCTGCATTCCAGCACCAGCAGCAGCAACCAGCAGACCTAGTGGAGAGGTTGTTCCTTCTGATCTATGGGCTTGGAGGAAATATGGTCAAAAACCCATCAAGGGCTCCCCTTATCCAAGGTAATTCTTCCCATCATCACATGATCGAATCGAGATTCTCTTTCACCGGAAGGTCTTATATTTTTCTCCTTCCATCCTCTTAGTTTCTGGTCGAAGCACATGAGTTGCTAATGTACAAGTCAAAGGATAAGAATATAATAAGGCTGTGATGATTAGCGAGGAAATTTAAACTAGTATTTCTCTCTCCATTCTTATGGTGAAAATACTATTTCTCTCTCCCTTCTTCTGCTCTTTCCCTTCATCAAGGGTGGATGTCGTAGCTTCGAGCATCATATTGCATTCTCTAATCATCCTTGCATATGGGAAAAGCATGTGAAGAGAAAAGGGATCATGTGTAGAAGAAAGAACTCTAATCATCTTCTCATATCGGAAAACCGTGTGAAGGGAAAAGGGGTCATGTGTAGAAGAAAGAGAGCATTTTTTTTCAAATCCATCTCGTGTTACTGTCTCTCTTAAATTAAAGTTCATTTGACTAATTCAAATCACGATTTTGAAAACACATGTATGCCAGTTGGAGCGACATTAATTTTAAAATTACGATCACACCTAATACATTTTGTATCTTAAACAAGGACTTCATGACTTGTTTGTTGTATAAGTTCAACTTTCGAAATAAACATTGTTAAATTATAACCATATATCAAGGTCTTGTTTGATCTCGTTCCTTAAAATTTGTCTTCATTACTCGTACATTATTTTTTCAATGAATTAAAGCAACAGAGACTTTGCATTACAACTAATGATTTTCTATATAACCATCAAATGGACGAGTGGATCGTTGTTAGTCACGGAAGCTGCTCATTCTACTGATAGACATTGTTATCATTATCTGCTAGCATACATCAGGTTTAATTATTTGAAAACTTCTTATTTCTTTTAACCTTTTTTCTTCCCCATAATTTGGATGGTGCATTCATGATTTGGACACTGGATGGCTGATGAGTTCAATGCATTCAGGGGCTACTACCGATGTAGCAGTTCGAAAGGATGCTCGGCAAGGAAGCAAGTCGAGCGAAGCCGAACCGATCCCAACATGTTGGTGATCACCTATACATCGGAGCACAACCACCCCTGGCCGACTCAAAGGAATGCACTCGCCGGATCCACAAGATCCCAACCTTCAAAGAGTTGCTCTTCATCTTCAAAGAACTCCCCTCACAACCAAAGACCGCACGGTACAGGCCTTAAAGAAGAGTCCAAGGAGACAACAAGCTCGAGCGCTCCTGCGATAAAAGAAGAAATGAGTGAATTGGAGAAGGCCATAGATCCAGTCGAAGATAATGAATTCGATCAAGTGTTCCAGCAGAGCTACAACCCCATCATCCCAGACTCGGATCAGCCCGATGACTTCTTCGCAGATTTGGCAGAGCTGGAGCCCGACCCAATGAGCCTCATCTTCTCCAAAGGATTCATGGAAACCAAGCCGGATGAGGAGAGAGGAGAGAGAGCTTCGGATCCGTTCAGCATGTTTGATTGGCCTGGGAACTCATTTGGAGAAGCTAGGAAAGGTTTATAACAAGATCTTGGCACAACAAAACACCTTATAAGAAAGACAACCCTTTGTTTATTTTATGGAGGTGCAGTTTTGTCCCAAGGTCTGGGTATAAACCTTTTTTAAGTATTAAGTTTGAAACTTGATGTCGGGGTAAGGGTCTCTTTCTGTTATCTTTCCTTTTTCTTGTTATTTAACAGATCGGTTTATAGATTAGGGGAAAAAGAAGGGGGTTGTAGGTGAATTGGGAGCAGGCTATGGTAGACCCACATCCTTGGAATATTGGAGGATGGGACAGAAAGCTGAGGAACAGAAGCTTTCTACAGTTAGAACAAGTACACGTCTTAGATGTGACTGAAAAAGCCTTCACGAGGAAGTTGAGATAGTGTCGATATGGGGTGTGAGCTTTTCTTTTCGCTTCATCTTTCCCTCTCTCTTCTTTCCAAGTGCGGAACATAATTCAATCCTAGTGAAGATTTCAAATAAAGGAAGGAGCATGGCTTGACTTGCTTTGCCATGCCATAAAGAAGGTGGCCAAAAGACTTGGAATTAAGAAAGAGAGATGAGCATGAAAATCTTGATTTTTCTTCTAATAATATCTTGCATGTGCTACGAGCAGATGAGCTTGGAGCTGGGACTTTGGAAGAAAATGAGATTAGGGCAGCTCTTTTGTTCCTCAGCTTTCTATTTCCTATCCCTTTGATTTTTCAGCATTGGAGTTCTGCTTTCAGTGTATTAAGTATTAAATATTGTTATGAAAACAATACTTTCACACCCTAATTCAATCTTGATTGCTTCCTTAAGCGTGGTCTCTTCTCTGTTGATATGGATATATAATTTATGTTATACAATATTAATGTAAGGATGCATGCGGGCATCGATTTAATTCCATATCAGCTATCCATCGGAGAGATTGTGGGTGCTTATATAAGATCAATGAATCCAAATAATATCTTTCAATTATTCTTTTTTGATAAAATTTTGGATCGATTGTTATGAATGTTATCCTAGTAAATTCGGCATATGGCATTTGTGGACTATAAGACACTGTATGAGCTCATTTGGACTTATGATTAGATTTGAATGGATTTGGATCTTAGTCATATAAAAATACAATGCCTTAAATAAAGGAGTTATATGAGGATCCATACAGGCATGTATTTAATTCTACATCAACTATGCATAAGATAGATCTTAAATAGTTATATAGAATTAAAGAAACTAAATAATATCTTTTTGCTAGCTAGTCTTTTTAGATGTAGTCCTCGATTGTTATAATTAATTAGGTGTGCATGTCTATGCTGCAATCTATCAATTTCTATGCAAACACCAACCCATCTAATTCCAAATACACCTATAGATATCTTGGGGTACTCGTGACTCGTAAAACATGCATACTGAGTTGGCATAAACTAAGCTTGTATGTACCTCTTCCTTTTTTTTTTTTTTTTTCCATTTTACAAAGCTTTTTTTTTGGGGGTGGGGGGGGGGGAGTTTGGGAGGGAGAGAGGGAGGCTAACAATTTATTTGAAACAAGCAAAGCGGAACCCATATATTTTGCCATCATAATGAATCATGCATTCCTCTGAGTTTAACTTAGTTGGAAACTAGCATGCCAATCATTTGTTGAGTAACTCAAAATGGTATGTATTTGGTGATTTGGTCTTAAGATTTCTTATTCAGCATCCGATATAGGGAGAATTCTCCATCAATATTTCCCTACTTAATATCCATTACACTGCACATTCTTGTTTGTTGACATTTATACACTGATCAAACTTTAGAAATCTATATGTCATGAATTTGGGTACCAGTGTTTAAAATTTGCCATGTGCAATTTAGGGTCAATATGATAATTTTGCCAAAGTAATTATCTATGTTATTTTGCATGTCCCAGAGCCACATATGATGTTATTTACAAGAGTGAAATTAAAGGAGAGAAAATAGATGGTTAATTCAGACCCCGAGTATGTATGTCCCTTGATGTGTACAAACACATGCACGCACGCATGTGGACCCAACAAAAATGTGTGCCTGATAGCATACATGTATCAGACGGCTAGTGGTTTGTTCATTCATGTAACGCAATGTCTAGCTAGTTTCCTATGACTAGACCAGGACTTATTTTCTCTCTCATTCTTTTCATTTTTCTCTCTATCCAAGTTCATTAATCATATCTATTAAGTTAGTTTGATAATTTAAAGAAGTGAACTCAATAAGGAAACATACCAAGAAAGCTGCACACTTAAACAATAATATTCACGCAAATTGGTTGGTGATTAAAAACCGCTCATTGTAGTTGAAAAAATGTGAGGTGATGAGCTTTGTTATAAAATGGGCCGCTTTTATCCGACCTTTAGGTTCCATCCTAGTCCTTTTCTGAAGATCTTTTTGCCATTTGGAACAATAATGGATGGGAAGAACTTTTTGTTACATGATGGTGGGAAATGAGTCTTGCACCTACTCAATGCATGGACACCTTTCGTTGAATGGTTGAGCTTTGAGCAGGTGGTGACTTTGTTTCTGTATAACATGTCACCAAGAAATCATGAGCGAAGATCGAGTCAATATGAACTTTTCTAATAATCCTTGTACAAGTTTGTATTGCAGTCCTTACAAGTCCAGGTTTTTTTCTCTTCCAGTACCTGTCGGTCTTTGTAAATAATACTAGAACAGAAATGTTAAAACTATCTAGCTAGGTGCTTGAATTGGAATACCCAGTAAACTCTGAGGCTCACAATGGATACGAACTTTTCTGCCAATTTGTTGCTAGCTAGTAAAGCAAAAATAACCAGCTTCTGATTTGTTTCTTAAATACTGTATGCGAGAAAATGTCTGAACCCTAGAATTCCTGGTTTGCTGTAGAGAAGGAATTCCTCCATCAGACATTCAAGGCTCCCCCACTTCGGTGATTTGCTCCACTCCATCATTCAAGTCACTTCCATTTGAAACCAAGGGTCCAGAGTTCTTTGGACTTCCTGTTTTGATTGATGGGAAGTATGAGCCATCATGAGCAATGTGAACGATATAATATGTTATGGGAGCAACTGTAGCCATTACTTGGCTAGGATACGAGAGGATGTGGAGCTTGATTTGCTACCATGCAAAAGAAAAAAAAGGACCCATGACTTCTAAATCAGTAGAAGCCCTTGGTGGAAAGACCACATGATTCTTATATCTCCAATCATTAATCTTATGATACTTAGCTTGACAGCTGTGTACAAGGAATATAAAAAGCTCTACTGTAATTTATTATAAACCATGGTAGGCTTTTTGATTGGTCCTTCTCTCTCTATTTGATCATTCCACATCTACCATGAGAGCAATTAAGCCCGTCAAATCGCTATGGGATGGTGGCTTTAAGAAGGGTTCTGGTATCTTTGCTGAAGTCCAAGAAAAAGGTTTAAACTAATCATATGTCCAGAATACAATGGAAATTGTGTTAAAGAAAGCAATCTCACTTGATGATAGCTGTTGATGTGATGGGATTTGTTGATAGCTTTTGTCCTTCTCTTAAAAAAAAATATTTTTTGTAGATAGCCATTGTCCTTCTCTCAAATAAAATTATTTTAAAGAAAGCCAATTAAAAGGACAGCACCGAGAAGCTGCGAGGATTGATGGCCCTCGATAGCGTATAACAGTTTGGAAGGGATCACTTGATTCCTTTTGGATCCTAACATATTATTTCTTTTTTAAACTCGGTCGAGACATATCAAACTAATATAAACACGTCCCACACAACCAGAAAGCCTCGAGCAAGATCCTCCCAAAGCACAGTTTATGAACACATCCTATATAATTAGAAAATAAAATATCACTAAAATAGAAGAAGTCTAGAGCAAGATCCTTCCAAAGCACGCTTTCTGGATCATCTGTTACAAAGGATGTCATCTAGTTTTTTGCACCGTCTACTTATCGTACGCATGAGTAGCTCCATGAATGTCAAATCTAGTTTTTTTTTCGTCTCAAACTCTTTTCAACTTACAAAAGATATCACACAAGGAAGAATATACGAGCCCTCGAACTCCATAACAATTGGTTTTAATCCACAATCATCATCTCCCAGAAGAGTTTGTATCGAGAGATGGCAAACAAATCTCTCCCATGATATACTGCAGAGCTCGAGTGTTGGAGCACAAACGCTTCATTCAGGATGAGATGCATCAGGAGGAATGCAGGACACGTGATGTCAGCAGTCCCCAGGTTCACTGATGTAATTGGTCCCTCCCCCTCCATCTGATTCACGTACAAGTGGAGCCCATCATGCACCATTTAGGGGGCGCGTACGTGATGCCATCTGCCTTTACGCATCCACCTGTAGCTACTCCAAATATGCCTCGAAACAACTCCAGCTAATTCCCTCGACTGTTCCCCGATTTTGCCCTATTGGATCGATGAAGTAGCCCGTAAGTTGGTCCAATAACCCAACACGGCCCATCAAACTATAAGAGGCCCAATAAGCCCACACGGCCCATCAAACCATATTCATGCGCTGAATCAAATCATAACATGCGGTAGCTTGTGCCTTGTGCTTATGGTATGCAAGTCAAACACGGGACCTTGAAACCAAAGAAGCAAACACCGGAACTAGACGGTGAACTTCTTCTCTTGGAGTTGCTTCTGGTGAGGATTACGGATCCATTTGCCGTCCAAGTTGAATTGTAACAGGGTTACATGTATCTAATGCGTAATTTAAGTTTTTTTTCTTGGTGTACATGATTTCCAATCAAGGTATTTGTCTATCTTGCGAGTTGGAGCAAAAAGTTCTCAATGAATCCAAAAAGGAGTTGGAAACAAATGGAACAAGGTACCATCAACCAAACCGAAAAGACGTTGCAATAAAGACCAGAGCGAAAAATATTGGACAGCCAACGCAAGCCAACCCCTTTGTTCCTCCAGCCACCGGTCTACGGCCACACCCCAGTCTTGGGTTGTGGTCTTGGTGGTCGGCTATTCAAATAATTCCGTAGGGATCGAAGACCACACCTCCATTGGTCATTTAGCACTTAACCTATGTCATAAGGCTTTTAAATTAAAGGATTATAGACACCCTAAACAGCGCTAATTGTTAACTTTTCCATCGGACTAGAATTTCTAGCTGTTGGCCATCTAATATCACAAACTCGGAGAAAGCAGTAGCATCTAGTACTGGCAAATCGGAGCACCCGTCCGAAAAGAGCCGAACCATCCCAAATTTGAGAATTTTGACAAAGGTTGGTGGCCACCATCGCCCACTTCTTTTCACCTATCACTGCAGAGACCTGCTTTACCTATAACAAATCGTTAGCTTAAATCATCGCTTCAGATTAAGCATCCCATCATGCACCTTTTGCTGATCACTTTCCCTACTAAATAATAAGCAGCATACAATCCTACTTAGGTCATGAACCCCATCAGGCTCCAGCATCTCCAGACTTCTTGACCCATATTCCATCAAAAAGGTCAGGAAAGCCCTTGTAGTTTCTACAGCCCCAAGGAACAGGTTGAGGAAAACCCATCTCGGCTCACACTTTGAATAAATGTTGTGAGAAGCAGGCAATTTGATATTTTCTAATTCCTAAGCCCGTGTCCAAAGCTTGTATGATTTCAAACTAGGTAGAAGGTGACTTACCGGAAACTAGAAGAACCTCCCATGCATGGATACGTGGACCCAATAACAAGGACAATTCTACTGAGCGTGCAAAGCTAACTAAAGCATCAAAGACATGCACCAGTTAATTTGCATGTCTTTTGAAACAAATTTTTGTTTAGAAAAGCTAAATTTGGTTCCTCAAAGACAGTACAAAATACTGCAATCAGCTTAACGACATTTACATGCTGCTCCAAGAATTTTTTAATGCTAATCTAATCTCATTGAGCTCTAATTCATGTGCAAAACAATGCCCTGACCAGACATACGAAAACGAAAGTAAAATTAAAACAAAGGATTCAAAGAATCATACAGCAACTGAAGTAAAATTAGTTCATCAGGTTACTGAAAACTCTGCATTTCACGAACAGACCTCAAGTTGTTTTCTGTATTCATTTTTGCCTTGAGTCTGTTTTCAGTCTCTCTTCCCCTTTCCTTTGCAGGTTGACACAAGTCAACCAATCTCCCCCGAGAATCTCATGTAACCTCTCCATCCACATTAATGATGGTAACGCCTCCCATTTTCATTTAGGAAAAAAAAAAAAAGACATACAAAAACCAAAAACCAACATGACAGTTACTGCCTAGGCACGGGTTTTCCTTTCCCCTGGTATCCGACGGCTCTGTTAGTAGCCATACCCTGATTGGAAACCAAAATCAAGACCGTTAGTGTGCTTTTCTAATAACAAATTAACTTTCTACCAAAAATAACAAATTAACTGGGATAATGGAGAGATGATTAGAATTCAGAAAAGGTAGAACCTGAATTGTCCATCGGATTCCCTGCAGGTGCTGGCTCTGGTTCTTTGATGTCAACCACCACAACATCTGAAGTAAGGAATGTTCTTGCAACTGAAGCTGCATGCTCCAAGCAGCACCTCACGACCTGATTTTATCAAAAAGAAAGGTGAGATTAACATTTTGGTTCTTGCTAGATGGATTTCAGAATAAGGCAATCTATCAGCCGGTTTTTGCAAGACAGGAGAAACTAAACTTCATATTCAAAACATCTGACATTCTGCTACAACTAGAGTCATCCATCACTTGTCTGAGCCAAAGAATTGATTAAAGCTCGAAGATGCTTCAGGCTAGCGGAGCCGCTATATTTGATAGCAGGAAACTCAAAAAGGCATAAGAGATGCGACCGTAGCTAACAACAGAATTATAGCACACATCTAAAGTAAATGAGGCCTGATAATAAAGTATCTGCATGGAGATGCTATAGCAGAAAATCTTCATAAACAAATTAAAAGGACAGAGAATAATTAAGATTTATATCAAGCTCCATTGCATCCAAATGTAGTGTTATCTGCAAATAAGTTGTATTATATTGTTAATGCAAATAGTTTGTAAAACAGTTGAAAACAACTAAAGGTTCAATCAACCATGAAAGTTCTACAAAATATGCCTCCTAACTTCATGCACAATTTAGTCAAATTGATTAAGACTAAACCAAGGAAAAGAAGAAGAATACTGTTCTAGGAAAAACAAACCACTAACAAGAGTACCCAAGAAGACAGTTAACCAAAGCATCCAAGATTCGAGGCTTATTGCCACAATTAGATACCCTTGGGAAACATATTGCCACAGATACAATTCTATTGTTTTGCCTATAATGCCAGTTACATGACAATTTCATGAAAAATAGATCGCTAAGGTCGATATTGAGCAACAACATGGAAGTCACAAAAAAAATAGCATGACCAAAGGAGCAAGGGTCAACCTTAGTTGGGTCAATAATTCCAGCAGCCATCAAATCTTCATAATTTCCAGTTGCAGCATTATATCCATATTTGAAATTGTCACTTGAAAGAACCTAAAACAATGAACGATAGTCAAGAACCCCAAACACAAAGCAGCAGCAAATTAATTGTCACAACAGCAGTTCAGAAGTTTCAGGTAAGAATATAATACCTTCTCAATGACAACACTTCCATTTACTCCAGCGTTCTTTGCAATCAATTTTAACGGGTAACTCAGAGCCCTTTTTACTATATCAGCTCCAACCTGTAATACATTCAAACCAACATGAGGTGGACATTCAGGACATAATGACAAGTTGCTGTATAACAGCCCAGTTTTGTGCACTTCATGTTGCCACCAATATCACCTCATTTCCTCTTTCTTTTCCACATGTGAGGGAAAAAAGAAGTGATCTCAAAGTCAAGCTTGGGGGTGGGTTGGGGGGGGGGTGGTGTTGTTGTATTGGATATGGACCTTTTGTTCATCATTTTCGAGAGTATCCTTGATGGCATCAACCTTTGCTGCAAGCCTCAAAAGGGTACAACCACCACCAACAACTATACCTTCCTCAACAGCTGCCTGTGCATGAATGCAAAAAATCAATAAAATATTTCACAAAGCCATTACTGTACCATGGGCCTGAAACACGTCTCAGTGCCTAGTAGAACATACCTTGGTAGCATTGAGAGCATCTTCAACCCTTAACTTCTTCTCTTTAAGTTCTGTCTCTGTTTGTGCACCAACCTGCTCACATTTGAGAACACAAGTACTCATATGTCACACTGACTGATTATCAGCATATAAACGAAATATGTCCAAAATCAAATACCTGAATGACAGCAACTCCACCTGAGAGCTTTGCAATCCTCTCGTTTAATTTTTCCTTTTCATATTCTTGCTCAGCAGCCTGAGAAAAGATATTCATGTTATTTAGGCCATCTAATAGGTTTCAAATTAACAAACAATTTAGCCTGAGAATAGAAATCAAACCTCAATCAGATTACGGATTTGTGCAACCCGTTTGGTTACTTCTTCTTGAGTGCTACCATCACCAACTATGGTGGTTGAATCTTTGGTTAGCACAACTTTTGCAGCAGTGCCCAAAACCACCTTGTCAGCTTTATCCAGGGAAAGCCCTACCTCATCTCTGATTACAGTTGCTGTGCACAATAATAGCTAGTCAGGATCTCTAATAAAATGAAGAAAATTATTGATGCAACGTGCAGTGTAGATTTAACAGCATCACTAAATTATAATTCCACTATAGATTTATAATCCCTTTTTTTGGGAGAAAAAAGGACCAACCTCCAGTAAGGATGGCGATGTCATCAAGATATTGACTTTTGCGTTCTCCGAATCCAGGGGCTTTAAGTGCCGCAATCTTCAGTGCACCTCTGAGCTTATTTACAACAAGAGTAGCAAGAGCTTCCTGCTCAATGTCTTCAGCTATTATCAAGATGGGAAATCCCCCTCTAATTGCATCTTCCAAAACATTGATAAGATCTCTTGCATTTGTAATTTTTTTGTCTACAAGAAGCAACTGAAAAGGCAAAGGTCATAAATTAAGATATTAGTATCAACAAGCACGGAGATAAACTACGATGCATAACTATATCAAACTAACTACAAACCTTGCAGTTCTCAAATTCAACTGACATTTTCTCGCTATCTGTGACAAAGTATGGAGAGAGGTAACCACGATCAAATTGCATTCCTTCTACAACATAGAGGCTATTCTCGGCACTTTTCCCCTCTTCGAGTGTCACCACCCCTTTCCTACCAACCTTGCTCATAGCATCAGCTATCATGTTTCCAATCTCATAGTTGTTTCCCGCACTTACGGCAGCAACATCGGCTAGTTCACTGTCCTCAACCTGCAATATTGAAATATATGTATGCACCGGTGCAATTATGTGCACTATAATTGTAACACAACAGAAATTAAGAACAAAAGCATTCCACTCAGCTCATTCAGTCGCATGGAAACAGTTGGAAGACTTAAAACAACTATTAGGCTAAGTATAACATTATTTAATTGGAAATGCAATCAAAGTGCTGGAAGCAACATTAGAATCAAACATGTCATATTTGAAAATTTTCCCATCAAGCACCTTGCACATACCTCTTTTGACATCAACTTGAGTTCTGCAACTAGAGCTTTGGATGTCTTCTCAATACCTCGGGTTATCTGAACAGGGTTTGCACCTGCTGCAACCACCTGCATAAATCACAGGGATTTAGCAGGTAATAATGCAATACCTGTCCAAGATCCACTCATGAAAACGAGGTTAGCAGATGGACTGGAATATGTTACAAACCTTAACACCTTCAGCAATCAAACCTTGAGCAAGAACAACAGAAGTAGTTGTCCCATCTCCAGCTAAGTCATTGGTCTTTGCAGCAGCCTGCCTTACCAACTTAGCACCAATGTTTTCCACAGGATCCTCTAGTTCAACCTAAACACACCACGAATTATGCATAAGTGCATTTCTTAACCAATGATCAGCAAAGAAACATCATCTTAATTCAGTTTAGGCATTTAAAACATCATCCCATGTATAGGTATTCAAATCAGGAGCTTTAGAAAGTGATATACAAAGTTTCATTAATATACTAAATATCCAAGCAAAAGATTTGAGGAGACAATTCAGAAATCAGAGACAAAAGTTGCAGCAGTGCATGATGAATTAGAAAGCATCAGTTACAAGGAATTGAGAACTAATAGAAACTCAATCAAGCTCAACAAAAACGCTGCAAAACAGAAGGGGTTCTCCCCCACAATCTGCACTCATATTTACTTAATAAAGAAAACACGAAAAGGAGAAACAAATGACAGTTACTATGGACATTCTTCTAACAAAATCATATCCACAAGCATTAACATGCACATCAATCTGAAATGCTTCTAAATATGGCTATCTGGAAAAAAAAAAAAAAGGGAACAGAGAACACAATGGACAAACAAATCATTGACTCTCCAGTCTTCTTAAGTACAACATGATGCCCCTGTTTACTCCCAATTCAATAAAATATATGGCCAAAATTGTGCTTAATGATAGTGTGTGAATCCCCAGAATTTTCTCATGACCGATTAGAAGTTATTCACATATCTTTGATTAACTGTGCCATCAGAATATTACAAGTTAAAATCCTTAAATAGTAAGTCAAATAAAACCTTATCATATATAGTACCTCTTTGGCCACAGTGACACCATCATTGACAATTTTTGGAGACCCATATTTGCTCTCCAGAACAACATTCCTGCCCTTTGGGCCAAGAGTGACCCCCACGAGGTCAGCAAGCTTATTAACTCCAGTCTGATACAAGTAAGTGAATTAAGTATACATGAATGACATGTCAGTGGAGTGGAAAAAGAAAGCATTATCACAAGTAAAACCTTGTAATATTTTTGTTTTTAAAAAAAGAGCTTACTTGGAGTTTCTTAATGGCCGATCCATCCTTGTTAAAGTACAATTCCTTGGCCATTGCCCTGATCCTACAGTTACATCTTTTTTGTAGATGCAAGTTATGCCACCTGCCACTTAGAGAACTCGAAGATATGGAAGCAAGAGAAGAGAAAGAGAATTTCTGAGCAGAAACTGCGAGCTTCCTATCCGTGACAAAACCACCGGGAGCAGCCACATAGCCAATTGTAGACATGGTGCTGAAAGTAGAAGCCATTTCCTGTTTGACAGAGTACAAAGGCATACCAATTGTCCAAAAACTTCAACCATGTAATTACAGAAGGGGCTCAGATATGAAATAGGAAAATGATTTAGACAGGCAAAACATCAAACAACAATGCCACAATGACAATGGAGGAAAATAAAAAGAAAAAGATAAAAAATACCTTTATAAACCCAGAAAGAAGATAATCAGAGAATCTCAAATGTCTGGATGACGCAAGGTATAATACCAAGGGTAACTAGCAAGGAAAATGGAATAAAGCATTGTTACCTTAGCACTATCAGGTATTTAGTTTTAGATCTATAAAATTTTGGGCACACAGGGACACCCCATGATACTTTCATGTAACTTCTTAAGCCATCATAGCACCAAACTATAATGGGATCACCTTTTAATAGCACCAAACAGTGCACGTAGTAACTCTGGTAAATCAAGGGGGGGGCAGATAGTTCACCTGAATATGCATCGCATGAATGCATCCTTATGCACATGGACACACACAATGTGGTTTTGAAGGTTACCATGCTAGGCTCCTCTAGACAAATTGACAACTAATGATTGAAGCATCACACATTCAGCTAGCACTTGGAAAACAACAAACACTTCTACTGTTCTTGATTTTTGGCACAAATAGTTTAGTTTATCGGTATGGGATGCCTGATTCCAAGAGCAATGAGAACATACTTGTGTAAGACAAAATAAATTTTCAGGGATGTGCAATAATTTCAACTACCTTGACATCCTGGAACTATGGCTGAATTTGGATTTTAAAATCATGCTCAGGCATTCTTGTATAGAAAAATGGGACTGACTAACTACCACCTACATGTTGAAAGACCATATTTTGATTTGTGTTGATTAGAACATATGATGATATTTCAAGCTAACTGTAGAGGTAATTGAGAATATTAAGATTGATGTATTGTAAAATTAGGAACGGAATGAGAAAAAAAATAAGTATTTTAGAGGAATTACAGGAATTGTATCAGTTAAAGACAAAGTGATCCAGAATCTGTCTAGATGAGATCTATGTACATCAAACATTTGAGATGCCTCCAATAAGGATGGGCACTAACTTCTTTGAAGGGTGTATGAAGCGGAACCACAATAGTATGAAAGGAAGTTGTGACAGGATAGGCTTACAAAAACATCAGAGATAGCCTAAACAGAAATACTTGTCAAAAGAGGATCATTGAAACCAAGCCCAAATAGTCGGGATACCGCCTGATGGTAATGGTTGTGGTTATAACACATGGATCATTCTTTTTGATTCAACTGAAAGATATTCCACTATTTAATCAAACTATTTTATGCATACCAAAATCAAAATCAAACGATTGTATGCAAACCAAAGACATCCATCTATAACTTCTATGAAATAGAAGGCTCAGAGGCAATGAGAAAATTTGAACTAAGAGGAAACAGTGGCGTCCATAATTAACTGGTATCACCATTGTTTTGAACATTTCAGGATGCATAACAGCTGACTATAGCTCTACTACAAATAATCCTAGCAAGGAGAATGCTTGCACAGATTCGTGTCATTCAAGAATTTCCAACCAATGTATTCCAAATGCTGGTACAAATACCAATGTATTCAAATATAATATAAATAATTATAATAGAATGCTCTCATAAGTATTCTATTAAACAATTACACAGACTAGCTTCCATTTTTTACACCTCCAGGCTATTAAAACAATACATGAAGAAGCAATCATTTTAAAATTAGCTTTTTCTATATTTTAAAAAAATGTTTTTCATTATGATTCCAAGCTACATAAGCCAGAAGAATCAATACCTTTTTTCAAACTAACAATTGCTATCCTTCCACTCAACAAATTCACATCAAAATTTTATTTTTAATAAAAAGAAGTTTAACCACAGCAGCTTGTTCATGTTGCTGCAGTAAAATTCAGTACCTAAAGCATAGCTGTCAAACGCCAGCTGCTACACCAAAGCTGCAGCAATCTTATTTTAAAAGCCCCTATCTTTCTTGCTCTGGTTTGTGAAATTTACATCATTGTCCAGCTTTCAAACCAATCCAATGAAAATCGATATAATTCACAAGATATGCATATCACACATATAAATCAGAATAACATCATCACGTTCCGTATATCTCAAAAATTCAAAGCTTAACCTGAATTTTCCCTTTTATGAGGCACTGTAGCATAAAATCATATGCTCTGATTCCAGAAGCCAATACAAAATCTTCACAGTGTATCCAAGATACGGTCTTTTCTAGTCTACCCTAATTAGTGACAGAACGGAACAAAGAAAAGCATAATGCTAAAGCTCTTCCACCATTGTAGAGCTCTAGCAATAATCTTATTCTAAATTCTGTTACTTTTTTCGAATCTTTTTAAGTGCCATCCGCTTGATATATTCACTCTCTTAAGAACCAAACCCCCAAACACATAGATAGCTCACAATAGTTGCATAAAAAAGATCCACAAACACCCCCGCAAATCCCAACAATATCTACCTTCATTGCATCTATCTTCAAGAATCCAAAGATTCTAATAGATTTCCCATGATTATATGCTACTGCAACATAAATGCTCGACTTTGGAGCCAGAAGCCAACCCAATAGGTTCACGGGATGTCCAAAATCCGACCTTTTACAATTTTTTCTCAGAAGAAACGAAACAGCAAAAGAGCAAATGCATCTCAAACCCAAACTCCCAATCCCCGTCCCAAGAAGAACCCAAATAGGAGGAAATGCGGTAGCAGAGAAGGAGAATGGTACCTGAGATGAGGTCTGGAGAGCTAGGGCTAGGGGTTAGTGGGATTCTTGGCGGATAAGTCTCGCCTACTAAGACGCTGAGTGGGAGAGAAGGGGAACAAGATGAGGATTTATAAAAGAGGAGAGGGCTTCGGGCTGGCCCTCGGAAAGGTTCTCGGGACGATCTCGGCCGTTGGATTTGGACCGCGCCCGTTTCCGGTGGCCCTTTTGGAACAATCTGGAAGACCGGGAAGGAAGTCGTGCTCCCATGCCTTCGCGAATCTCGAGGCAGGGCTTTGCATGATTCGCATACGCCAGCTTTTTTTTTCCTTTTTTTTTTTTGCTCTTTCTCTTTGAGTGGTGGACCACTCGTATCCTCGCTGGCAGGAATGTATTGGAGCTTCTATGATTGGTGGTCAAATCATTACGTGCTTACCAAAAAAGCATGGGTGACCTACGAGCACACGTGGATGATCCGATCTTGTAGGTTGCCAATTCATCGCTCTCTCACACGAGCGCACTTGCCCTTGGTGCTTCCTGTTTATTTTTTGCTGACGTGCCAGCTACATATTCAAACACCATAATGTATTAAGCTAGTTTCTGAAATTTACACCAATCTCCTTCTGTTACTTGCGAAACATTTCAGCTTTAGAAACTAAGCAAAAAATGCAAGTGGAATTCCAAATTCTATACATTAGTCACAATTTAACGGTTAAAATTTTTAACGCTAAGAACTCATGGCCCCTCTCCTGCTCCTCTACAGTTGGGCTGCATGGTTGGGCCACAGTTCAGCCAATGTTGCATTGGATTTAATATCACGGCTAGCATAAAGTAGTCAAAAGTTTTGGATCATATAACTTCTATACCCGTCGGAATTTTGAATGTTAGAAGTAGTCTAAATAAAAAAAAAAAATACTAGAAATCACCTACCATGGTCAATTCACCCAGTGAATGTGACAATTGATGGATGGCTGAAAATGGGATGGTGCCGGAGCAACATCACTAATCCTATCCAACATCAGCCTGGTTAAATGTATGGTGAACTGATGAGCGAACTAGAGCAATACTCGAAAGATTCGATTTGTATCTTTCGTGCAAAAGAATGATTCATTTTTTTCGTGATGTCAACATTGAATCACATAATGATCACTTTAAGATTTACCAAGCAGATAAAAAAAAAATTAAGATACTTTAAGATCTATGCAAGATATGATCTAATAATTTATATCAGGAATGAAGATCAATCATCCTGCCGCACAAAAAATACAACCTGAACCCATACTCAAATATGATGAAGAAAATACGTAAGATCAATCCTTAACTACTATATTATATACTTGACTCTATCACCTAAGTCTCTTCCGAATCCAAAACCTACATGGCGTATATTATTGGACACTCGACTTAGGTGTCAGTACTCTCGGTTCCGCTCTATGCTTGTCAGAGCAATTTAATGCCAGCTGAGACAAACGCCAATTCAGACCCGGATTAGAAGGAGCATCCCAAGCATGGTTGGTGGAATCACCAAGAATGTAATAGCAGCCTTCTGAATGGGGATAGAAAAGGTGGTGATTTTTTTGAGGAGATGGGATGGGCAGGCCCATCGAATTCAATGACATCATCAATGATGACGAATATGGGCTCGACTCCCGCTTATTAGTGCACAAACCCGATAATTCACCAAGTAAACCAATTGGCACACTCGTAAAAGGTTGCAGCTTAGGATACTAATTGCTATTGCATTGGGTTATCATACGTATTACCTGGCATAGATTGTAAAAGATGTATAATAGTGAATAAAGATTTTTTTTGAAGTCGAGAGTGCATAAAGATCACAGGAATAAAAGCACACTAAAGACTGAGTATTAGCTGAACCTTCCACGCCTCACATTGCAAAAAGTTCAGAATTAAACTAAGTTGACACACAACACGAGATATCCCCGCCCGATTCAACCCAATGCCCCCAATCATTTGCATCTCTTTGTTCCCCCGTATTCTTCTTCTTTTCTAAATTACTCTCAGGTGCGAACCGCATGGACTGGATGAGAAATTGAGCATAACAATTGAATGAAATGAATCAGCAAAATTTCCAGTTTCCTCACCTTGCACTTCAAGATGAAAAAGATGACATTTAAAAACATCATACATCACCTTGATAGCTGCTAACAAGGTAAAGACTTCTTTCTGCAGAAGCTTTCACAAACCAGAAAAGAACTAAACGAGGAAAATTCCTTCCCAACCCATTCAAGGCCAAGAATGCACCAATTACTCCAGGTAAATTGCATTCTAAATAACAAACAGCATAATTTATAGCAGCTAGTCATTACAACAAACTACAAGTCATAGCAAGGTTGGATATCCTGGTAACAAGCTGAAGCTATAAGAAATATTCAACCTTTCTTATAACAACACTTCATAGCTAAGTTACACGATAATTGAGTTCCTGATGGAATTGTTTCCCAAGGAAATGAAACATTATAATGTTATAAAATGACTGATATGCCTCACTTGGACAGTGATTCGTTTCTTTTTCCTTTTTTTATTTAATATTACTAATTCCCATATGTTTTTCAGCTACAGCAATCATTTCCATCAGCTACTCTGTTTGGTACCAACCACGACGAGGAACCAGTACCCTTGTAATGGGCATGCCACATTTAACCCAAAAGTGGAAGGAAATAAACAATAATGTATCTTAACAAAAAGGATGATACTTAACATATTATTGCAATATGATCCATAGTCACTTCTGGTCAAAAATATGTAAACCAAGATACGTTAATTTTCAGGGGTATAGATATCTTCAAAAGTACCCTCCCAGACTGTTAGCGATGGAAGCAACCGATCAAGCAGGAAGCTTCAACTTTTCGCGGTTCTTCCAGCTGCAACACAGATAATGAGAGAACACTGTCAGAGAACATATTACAGCATTTGTCTTAAGTGTCATGAAGAAGACCAATAGATACCTCTTGATGTAGTAATAAAAGAAATCGGCGTAGATCGCTGTTTGAAGAAGGCCCGACAACCAAGCTGGCACCATAGCAAAAATTGTTTCCATCAACATTTGTAACAAAGTTGATAAACTTCTTCGACTTTTCAGTAACAGGTTGAGTTCTATCTAGTTTCTACTGCAGAATATGTAGATGACATGTAATATATCGAGCATGAATTATCAGTTCATTTCTTTTAAAAAATGCAAAATGTCATCATGATCATATTGGAAAAAGATATAGAAAATATTGATTATAGAACAAAAATATGAAAATCAAGAAAGGCAGAGATGGGATGTCATCTACCTACTCTACATGTTGCAGTCCAAAATTGGACAGGCATGCCTGCCTTGATGGACATTACTGCAACTCCACCCACATGCATTCCATGAGCCAAGTCTTTATTGAATACTGAATTAAACCATACATCAAACCAATATTGCCTTTAAGTGTCTTCGAGTTTGGGCATATTTAAGAACTGGAGCTTTTGGCAACTTGATTTTGTGTCCAAATGGCAAAGAATTAGGGCCATATCTGGTAACAAAAGACTCACACTAAGTCACGTCAGTTGATTGTACATGAGACAGATACTCTTTAAGACAAACCTATGAAGTCGCTAGACAGATGTTAAAACAGATGTATATATGGGGAAATGTTGAAGTGAATGAGTGGTCAAAGGGTTGCAAGAACATTGGTGAGATTGACGGCATTGAAAATTGAGGTTCCATTACTGGAACAATGACTCGGATTTGTTGGTTATCTATACTAAAAATGGAATTTTGGGATTGAGCATGGTGAGAAACATGAGAAGCAATACTCATATTGTTACCTTTTTTTTTTTAATCCCCCATGCTCAACAGGTGTTTGCAAAGCAAAAAGTTATCTCACACTTGTCTACTAGACGCTCGTGTGTGCTGCATGTCTCTAACAAGAGGTTTCAGTTTTCTATTTTTTCCCCCTTTTTTTTTCTTTTTGTAAATTTGGTTGGAACTGAAAGTTTGTTACAGTGTAGATACTCATGGTCCACTAGGCCATTTAAACAATAGATCATGTGGGGTTGCATTTATAAGGTTGTCAATTGATAGACTCTTTGGTAGTGTTTGGTGATCCAAATGGGATCACCACAGTCATCTAAGATCACTAGTTATCCGAATCCTATAGTGATCTAATCACCAATGATCTAAGATCACTGTATTTGGTAGGCCATAGTCCAGTGAGTAAAGATCCCTGCATATGCACAACTAACCTGTTTGGTATTCCATGAAATTCCAATATCATAGATTATATAATACCAAAACTATCTATAATATATTCCATAAAAATATATTTATTGATCATATATAACATATTATAAATAAAATATTAACATATATATTAATATATTAATAATTAATAGATTCTATATTTATTAGTCTTATAAATTATCCATCCTATAAAAACATATTAATTGCTATTATACAAATAATACTTTTATTTATACTCATAATATATTATTTATTAATACAAATATTTATTTTGATTAGAAAATAAGGAAAATAGAAGTAATATATTAAATACTTTTATGATATAAATATAAGGTATAATAAGATATTTTTACTCTAATTTAAATTATCATTGAAATATGATTAATAATAATGTAATATGTATATCATAAATATAATATATAATATACAATATAATATAATATCAAATATATAATATTGATATAATATATTAATTGTATATTGATATACCAATTTTTTTGCTAGACTGAGGGTATTTTTATCCTTATATTTCAACCCAAGATCACTTGCCCGGGATTGATTCTGGATTTCTGACCTCAAGAACAAGTATCCCATCACTAGATTGGAGGGTGATTTGATATCACTGTCATGTAGGATTATCACAGTAGAACCAAACATGATGATCTCATTATCTCCACTCACATCTTGATCTGAGATGGATCACCCCATACTAAATGGCCTCTTTCAGAATAAGTGATAAATCAACTGTGTTAGAAAGTGATGGAATACATGGTAAGCATATAAAAAGAACAGTCATCTTTACTAGTTTAGAGTGAGCTCTTAATGCTCTTGCTCTTGTGATCTGTGCACTTTATGGTTGCAATCTTGACAAGTTTATCAACAATTCACCTTAGATTATTGAATATACTACTCTCCGGGATAGAACCTCTTCCAAGAACTACTTAGTACAATGTTCACCAATATAATATTATTAGAATTCATCAAGAGATGGGAATTGTTATAATTAACAAGATATAACGGAATATATAGAACCAAATTCAATTTGTAGGATACAAGAAGCAACGATAACATAATTGAGACTCAATACTTACGAATCCAACGAACTTCGTGGTTCTCTGTGAAGAAACGATAAATCCAGTTCAGCAAATAAAATGCCCTATAAGCCCTACAACATAAGTAATATAAAAGAGATAAATGAAGGGTTATATAATATATCTAGAAAACAATACGGCTGCTTAATATACAAGTCAAATTTAGTCAATTAAAAAAGAAAAAGAAAATAGTAGAAAAATAAAGAACAAGATGAGGTAAAGAAAAGAGCACAGCAGGACAAGTCCTAATCCGCAACATGTCTGACCTAAGTATAAATTGTAACAAACCAAAAATAAGCAGTGTAAATGTGTAATACGGTCAGTCAGGTAGGGCGCAAGCCTTGAGCTATAAAGCATTAAGCCTTGTAGATTTTCTTGAAAGCTCACAACCTAAATCAAATCATGTTAAAGTAGCAAGGTTGAACTTAGTCATGAATTCATCAAGAATCATCCACAAAAACAAAACATGCACTTCTTGGTTGGTGTATAAGAAGAAACATAATCAAAGTTTATGTCGACACTTTAGTCCAATAAATCAATAGCATGTAGGGGGAAAAAACAAGGATCCTTCCTATTCCCTTCCACTGGTTGCAGAAATTATAAAACCTCAGCATCATTCATCTCAACAAAATATGTAACTTATGTTGCAGGTTATGCCTAATATAAGCCTCCAAATGTGATAAAAGTGAAATACTATTTATGGACTGAACAATCAGCCTTACGACATTTTGGGAGACCCACAACTTTAGGCATAATGCAATGTGATCCCTGAATAAGCTTTGTTTAAACTTTGCCTTCTTAAAGTTTCAGCTAGATGTAGTGATGTCGCAAGGAAATCCACAAACTAGCATGCTGACAAATCCTACCATGGTATGGATGGACAAGCAGGGTGGAGTATTCAAAAGATAATTTGTTGGTATACCAACACATAAGAAAGAATCTACATCAGAATCGCAGGAAAAATGAAATGACTAGGCAATGATGTGGAAATTACTTCATAAATATAGGACAGATTACCTACTTAAATGTTAAAATAATAATATTATGTGAAAATACCTTTAAAAAAAAAAAAGATAGTTGTCATGAAGAAAATGATGGGAAAAGTTGATTTTATTTCTTTATACAGCAAAACTTGACCTTTTTTCTAAATATACTTATAGTTCTAGAATTTAACTTGTATGGAAGAGTCCATGAGTCCTAATTTCATATTTTTGCCTATTCATTTGACAACAAAGGATCCCTCATGTCAATGCTTATGCAACATTGACAATTATGGATGATAAACTAGAATACCGAAAAAGATCATCTTTTATACATAAAATGGGTGCATGAAAACTAGTATATAGCTTAAGAATATTCCTTGGGAAAGCAGAAAAAGCTAAGTAGTACAAATATTACATGCAACATACCCAAGTAGGAAAACGTAATTTCCTGTCAAGTTATCTATGTTTCTTGACCTTTGTAGCAAAACCAACTGTGGCAGAATCACAACAGCTTCAAGATAAAGTGAAAATGTCCATAAAACCTGTCAGGCTTGTGTGTCATAAAAAAATCCAATGGAGAAAGGATAAAGAATAATATGGTTATAGACTAAATGTAATTTACTGCATGAAATGAAATAAACTAATACCAACTTTTTAACAGATGCAAAAAAGGAAAAAAAAATTAAAACTATACTAAATAATAATGAAAGTTTTAACATTAAAAAAGTAGTAATGTAGGAAATCATCTATAGCCCTCATCTGTAAATGTTCAGCTATGTGAAACTGATAAGGGAAATAATTTTGATTTGAATTTTCTTGATGAACATGGTTTAAGTACAGGTTGGTTAAACTATGAGGCACATTATAGTTTGAGATTACTTGATCACCTAATATAATTCTGTCAGTGTTCATCGTACTCTTACAAGACTAACTTTCTTAATGTATACTTCAGGATCTATACGAACAGTAATATGAATCAATACAGTTTAAGAATATAGAATAACTCTCAACCTGACGTCAACACTCAATGAATGGATTCTGAAAATCCTTGTTACAAAAATTGAGCAAGGGGGCACATGCAATGAAACCTGGATACTAGTTTTATGCAAAATATCATATTGCCAATGCAATATAAGCTCATGCAAGAGCAATCCTCAAATATTGCCATGCAAGGTTTACTAATTGGGAATCAAGTTCCTCTTTGAATAACAAATGACAAGCTGAAAGATCTCAACATTTATACACAATAGTTAGTATGTATATATGTATGTATGTACATACATAGACCTAAATATTATACATATATGAATAAAATCAGAAGAGAGGCTTCACAAAGACCTTTCAATTTTTTTGATCTAGAGAACATCTGAGAAAGAAAGGGCAAAAAAGAATGCAAAGAAGCATAGCTTTTGATTACTTATGTAAGTCTTGATGGCTTTTGTTAAGTAGCTTGAGCTCCTTCCTATGACTATTTGTCAATTAAGTGTTAATACTTCATCCTTCCCATCCAAGCTTAGGAATGATACTAGCTGTGTTAAATTATGTACTGCAGCACCTATCTATAAAACAAAGATGATGTTACTGATATGTCATAGAATACTATTTAATGTTAATAATGGATAGACATAAAATTCCATATGGCACTCTGAAAAGGCAACATCGGAGATATTTGCTAACCAAGTGTGTTAACTGCATGGGCTCCTAATAGAAGAAACTAATAAAGCCTAAGAAGGGGGAAAAGAAACTGTGCAGCAAGGAACCATGGAAATCATCTGATAGGATGCTGGTCAAGAAGGAATGGTTGGAGCATCCCAGTTTTGCAACCCAACCTTTTTTTAAAGATGATAATAATTCTTGGACTGGAATAAGTTGGAAAGAAAGTGCATAGTTAACTCTCAAAAGTTTGGCATGCTCTGAAGTTTTCTTATGCACATAGTAATTCAATCCAAACATCATGAAAGTGCCTGCTATGCACCTTTAATACAATATGATAAAACACAAAAACAATGATGTGAAAAAGGAACTGTCTGGTGGGATATAGGGTTAGCCAACAAGAAATGAAAAACATACATGAGATTCATAAAGTACCAAAAACCAGCAACAGCAACAGTTATTACTCAAATAGACAAGTTACCACGAAACTATGAAAGCCCAGAAAGACTTAGGTAGCTCCCATGAGAAGGCATTACCTCAATGACCGTGAACGCATGATTTATCAAAAGAGCCAGCACAAAGCATGGGAGAATAACGAAAAAATGTCGGAAAGTATCCTCATCCTTGTTATAGGTCTGCTTGACCACCTTGTGATATCTCATGTACCAAACAATGCCGATTGAAGTGCCCAGAAAAACAATTTTCATTATTGAGTTGTAAAAGGAATAGTACTTCGTAAATAAGTCCACATAGCGCGTCATGAAAACAATGACATATAACTCCTGGGTTTTTAGAGATATGCCTGAAACGGAGGAATTAGAATAATTAGAAATCAACCGACTTCACCAAGCTAAAGTAAGAATTATTTACATAACTGAGGACACATTGGATATTCACATAGCAAGAGAGAATGCAATGCAACATATTACAAGAACGACAGATGAAACACTTGCATTCCAACTCATTCATTGTGTCACGGCATGATGTACGTTTGTGCGACAAAAAAAAAAATTCTATATGATCGAGCAAGAATCAAAATAAAATCTGCCGCGCTACTGTTATTATAGAAATAAATAAATCAAATCCAGAAGATCGACTTCTTTGTCCAGATAAACGCGCTGAAATTATTGTTGTCATTTTCTTGCTTTACAACCGAGGGAGTATTGAACGATTCTGCAAGCATGCATCGCATCGTTCATATTTACGTCACTAACATGTTTTTCCAGGAATTATAGCATTGCTCTACATTCTTTTGTGCCATTAGACACCAACATATAAATGATTCGTTTGAAAGAAATTGGAAGGACAAAGAAAAGAAAGAGAAAGAGAGAGAAACCCTAAAGTACCAGCGCAGGATTTCATGGTGCGGATCTTATGGAGGAGCAGTATGATGCTCAAGAGATGGGTCATGTCCCCCGCCAACCTGAACGCGTTCATCTTCCTTCCCTGCTTTGCGCTCTCTCTCTCTCTCGCTCTCGCTCTCGCTCTCTCTGGGTCTTTGGGTAGACTTCCACTCTCCTATTCTCTCGAGTACCGGAGTTTGGACCCTTTCGTTTTATTTTCCCTTTCTACCGCACGGAATAAAACCGAAGCCATTTAATTGGGAGGTGTTACTTGTTGAGAGGTTAAAAGAGAGTACACAATGACCCCGCTCCTATCTCAATTTTTCACGGATCAGAGGTGTTTGATGATGAATTAATAGAACTATTGGTATTCTCAAAAATATTTTTACGGTGATGGAAAGTCTTGCCGTGTTGACGGCTCTGTAAAACCTTATTGGTTCGAAGAGGCATCCTCCAGCAGTAAGTCATCGCTTGCGATGTTTGTGGTTTAGAAGAGAATTTAGACCATGTATTGATCGTCTCTTTTGCAGCCACATCAACTTGGAACAGCTTGGAAGCATCTTGGGGAGTGTTAGTCCACTGATTTCAATTTCAACTCTGTTGATTCTTTACTGCATGTTATGTTTCATTTGAGAACTTTTCACAGTCAATCCATGGTCTCTTATTGTGGTTGGCTCTCATGGAAATCATGGGACAATAGGCCTTTACAAGGCTCACATACCACCACAAGGCAGTTGGCTACTTTGGCAATCAATTTGAATTTGGCACTGGGATATCTGCAACTCCAATAGCTCATCTTAATTATTTGACAAGGAGGTTCATTGCGCACCTGTATCCCCTCCCCTTGGTTTAGTTAAAGTTAATCTTGATGACTCTTTTCCACAAGAACAGATTGGTGATGGTTTCCTAACTAGAAATCATCTTGGTCGAGTCTCAATTCCATTATCTGAGCTTTAGGCTGCATGGTAAGGTTTGTTATCAACTATTGAAGGATTACATTGCAATAAGATCATCCTGGAAAAGGACCCTGCTATTGTCATTCACGGGCAGCCCATTTCATCTGTTGCTTCAAGATATAAGTCAAGCCATATCACAACTACAACATTTTGAGATAAATCATGTATTCAGAGAAGCCAACAGCAGCATGGACTGACTTGCTAGAAGACATAAACATGGCCTCATCGAGCACTCAATTTTTCCTCCAAATTTTGCTCGCTTGATTCAATATGATGCTCTAGGTTGTACCTAATTCCAGTCATGTAGTTGCTTCTTTTGCAGTCTCTGACCTCCTAATTGAAAACTAAAAATAAAAATAAAAATCGGAGACTCCATGCTTGCCATGATGTTTTCCACCTCGGCCCAGATCTTATCTCCGGATGCGCACAGCTCTCCAATGCAATTTCTGTTAAATCTTTATGTCACTTTAGTCGTTAGAATTTTCCAATCTCTCCTAATTATAACTTTGAAAAGAGCACTTCTTAACATAAAACTGATGACATTTTGAGGTGAAACACGAGCAGCAAAGCTACCTCATTACCAATGCCAATCGATAATCCGATTGCCACACAAGGTGGAGCTCCCAAGCCATGTCAAACAAGACTGATAGCATGCAGTCTCATCTTATGTGTGAATGTGTGCGCGTAGGTCTGTGTTAGAGGAAATTCTCCCCCAAATTAGAGGAAATTTTCCTTCCATGGAGATACAACGCTGCTCAGGCCAGATGCATGACATGTCTTGGATGAAAGCTGGAATGAAAGGAAGTGATAGAACAGTCTAGCATTCAGCAGTTAACAAGCTATATAAAAAGTGATAGAGCATACAGCATACTTAAAAGGAGTATCAAATGGCACCAAGTGAGAGAGCAATACGAATGAAGCTTTATAGAAATTTTATTGCTCTATAAAGTGATCCTGTGAACTCAGTGTATCAATAACATCAATCGATTCAATAAGCAACAAATATAGTCCTGATTTAGGAATTTTGCATATAAATCCCTTGTAAAAGATAAGAAAGTGCTGCAATGAGTTTCCTTATCATGGCATTCGTGATCTGAAGTAGCCATGATATGACACGAGTATCAGCTAAAACAACATAGTTTCTTCGAGAAGGTACATCATGAAAATTTTGAGGGGCTACAAGTATCGAAGTCTGAAGAGAAAAAAAAAATTCATGCCACACTGACTTTGGGAAACATTAGGAAAAAATTCCCCCTCAAGCTCTAGCCACAAAAGTTCAACTTCTTAATCACTTTGGCATAAGCTGCATGTACAACCTCCGGCTTTCTGAGTCTTCTCTTTGCCTTCTTGGACTGCAGCAACCAAGATATCAATTTTAGCACAAATGCAATATTGCCAATTCAAGGTTAAAAAAAATTCCTGCTTTGAAAGAATTGATAACAAAACAGGACAACTATTAACACCAGAATCTTCCCTCGAGGAGAGTAGGAAGATATAAAAGAGGGACAGGACAGAGGTCCTGCCTCTTGCTAACACAAAACACACCATGGATTTGCAACTTCATCAACATCAACCCAGGACGATGAACCATAAGTATAAGAACAAAAAGGATGAATGTACAGTAGGTTTGTTTTGAGTTGACCAAACTTAGGGGACTCCATTCCCTTGTTTAGTTGTCTTTATCCTTTTTTTCTACTATAAAGTCTCCCTCCATACCATTTGGCATGAGAAAAAGTTTGTAGCTCCCTTTAACTATTTCTAACTTGCGAATGCCTTCATAGCTTGCCTAAAAGAACAAAAAAATAAGCAAAAGAACACAAAAACAAGCAAGGAGAGGACTCACACAACCACACAGCACCTTTACTGAGGACCTTGGACTCAAATGACAATTGTTCTCATGGATATTTAGAATAATAATGAATAGAACAATGACGGTTGTTCTCACATAGCCGGATGTAACTAGAATGATATGACTCACTTGCAGGGTATCATGTCTGGAAAAATTATAACTAAACAAAAGTTTGCACTAAACACACCCCATATAAATATAAGCAACTTTTAAAACAGGCATTTTGCATGTCCTAAAAAGTTCAGAAAGGAAATTTGTGCACGGTTGTAAAAAAAGAGTGATATAAATTTCACTCTGCAAAATATAGATGCAAATTGGACAGATCCATTTTCTTGTTCCTTTTTCCTCCCTTCTGCTTGGAACAAAAGCTTACTGAGACTTAAATGCAAATCCACCAATAACTTGATACCTCTATCATATTGTATGTCTACCATAGGAAAGCAAACTACTTGGAAGGATCACCAATCCCATATGTCTCCACTTCATGCATGTTTTGATACACAGGCACACATATAAAAGCAAGAAATTGATCTCTAGATCATCTTCACTCTTGTCAAGTCTATGGGCTCTCCCATCTTCAATAAATATTGCTCTTCTCTCCCTTCAGGAAGCAGAAACAAGACTGTTGGACCAGCAAAAGGTAATAATACATATATCAAAGTACAAAAAAGATTAGAAAAATTATTCAACCCAGTATCATACTCATAAAAACCACTTGTATGGTTCTATTCAGCATTAGTATTCCCTAGGGAAAATTTTGAAAGCTGAGCAATTGATCAAAACCATAAAATTAGTTTAAAATTAAACATAAACCATATTCCATTATTAAGGGGAACAATATGATTTGACTTTACCACATTCAACACCAAGTTACAAAATTAGACACTCATATTTTATAAAGAAGAAATAATATGGACCATATCTGACTTACAAAGTGGATTATTTGTTTTCTAGAATTACCGAGCATTTTTTTAAATAAGATTCAAAAATCAACTTCTTGGTCTGATCATTGAGAGGAGGGATTCATGCAGATATTTTATCACAGCTTGCTAATTGGAAACTCAAGGTGTGGTTGACAACTTAGATGAGCATAAACACGTGGCATATGCATTCTCTTCAATTGTTAAGAAACAGGTGATAGCTCAAGGTGAATTAATTATAATATATGATTATTCGAGTTATATGAGTTATGACATCCACAGTGGATTACTGGTAAAAATACCCTATAATCAGCTTGTATGATATCACTGTTTGCTAATTGAAAGGAAGGTCATTTAGATGTGAGTGAGCATGTAAAGATGCCATAGATTTCTAATGGATTGTTTAGAGGAAATAGCTCCATAATACTCAAAAAGTAAAATGTTCGAGATGCATGGAAGATAATCAAGGAAATCTCAAGATTATCCAACATGGGTTATTCATAGCATATTAGTACTGAATTTTACTTCACTACTGAAAGGTCGCTGCTGAGCTGGTTGTCATTGTTTTTAACTTTCTATAGTGAAGCTGCATTGCTCCTTGTATTCTTAGATTTTGGGACTTTTGCATTGAGAACCTATTGGTTTAGGAGAAAAATGCTATGTTCTCTCCTAATTGAGGCCTAATAGATATAATTCTACTAGTTCTATTTAACATGTTCTTATTTAATACAAATTTGATCTGATGAATGGCCAAGTACTATGGATTAATTTTGGTTCACCATACTTCTGGGAGTTTCAGATTCTAGCGTGAATGGAAACTGTATGTGGGCTCCCCATTAGTTCCATGATGGACAAAAAACAGTAAAGCTAACTAAGGTACACGTCAAATTCTGAGCAGATACCAGTAAACACTCATACAACTCCTTGTTTACAGTAGAAAAACTGTGGCATTAAATTTTTATTAAGAAAACTGAAAGGCATTCAGTTTGAAAGTCTCACGTGTCCCAAGGAACTAATGTTAGGGTTTCTTCGTAACCGATCTCATTCATGTCTCTCTCCATCAGATTAAAAAAAATGACCTTGGGGTGGCCCTTTTTTTTCACTCTCTCTTTTTTTTTTTTTTCCAGCAAAAGCTATTTAAGCAGCCGGTTCCTTATGATTTAGAAAAGAAAATCATAAGTCTTCAGTGACATGTGGTTGTAACTATAGGATGTATTCATCTTGGTTCAAAACAACACAGTAGTATTAAGATAACATTAAATAGATACAGATTCATTGAGACAGCCACCTGAAGTCCTGATCTTAACTTCCTTTTTCTTTCACCAACAAATACAAACAAGGCATCACAGAACTACACATGCGCACAGAGTGTGCATATGGACATGCATGTGTATGAATGAGAGTGAGGGGGCATGGCTTGTGGTTAAATAGGCTTCAAGCTCAGTTCTTTCCCATGACAAAAGCAATAGTGGAAGAGTCAAGTCAGACCAATAGCTATAGCAGCTCAGAACAGATTGATGGTAAGTTAATGATCCCATGATTTTACAATGCAGAAATGTTTGCCTCAGCATGCATTCTATTTTTTTGATTAAAGAAGGAATTTGACAGCTCCAAAACAATCAATTCAAGAGATATTCACATTTATCAACAGATTAATAAAAATCAATGTAAATGGAACAACCTTCAAATTGATGATTTTCTTCTTGTAAGAAGTGAAATAGTTGAATCACCATTTTTACAATAACAAAATTAAAAGCCACCCAACCTTAAGACCAGACTTCTTCCTTTGGTAGATGGAGACCCAAAACATATGCCTCTGAATGACCCTTAATAATAGTTTCACAATACAAAAAGGTCACAGGAAAGACCGCCTCCCCAAAACTACTTCTAGTTCCTTAATATGAGAAAGTTTTATCATAGTAAAACCAAAACTGGTCTTAATTCAATCAAAAAATCTGCTTGAAGTCAGACCCAAAGGTTAAATTAGGTAAACTGTTCCAACAGATCATAGAATACTAGCAAAAGCCTTTATTAACAAATAACAAGTCCAATCATTTTGTCAACTAATCAAAGCCCGAACTCTCATGTATCCAGCAAGCCAAAACACATCTTGTAAAATTTGTAGCCAATCAAATCAACTTTATAAATTAATAATTGAGACACCCTGAATAGATGTCTAAAAAGACAACAATATGTGAGAAGGACATCTACGACAGCAATAAAGGACAAAGAAAAGCCTATATTTATGGTTTGGGTTACAAAGCATCCAGATGCCCGAGACATCAGTTTTGGTTGATCTGAATTCCCATGTAATTCTCTTTCATGCACATGTTATGTATTAGAATCATACTATTGTACTGTAGGAATCATAGAAGTAAAAGATTTTATTTAGGAGAAACCATATGACAACAAGCTACTTCTTTTAGTACAAAAAGGCCAAATATCTGGGTGAATTCATCTTATGCATGAGCAAGATCTAATATTACAATACTACAACAACACCCATAATATTTATGGATATCATAATTCTAATAAAATGATCCACCTCAGATCTTTCAGCTATGTTGCAAACGTTCCTGCTACTAAATTACAACTATATTCAATGCACAACCAGAGCAGATGCATCTATTGCTAAAAAGGGGAAAAAAGGCTACCTTCAAATGTGCATTATGCCGCTTTCCTGCCCTCCACCGCCGGATCTTTCCATCATTCATGGTCCTAAATCTGAACTTAAAAGATCTAAACACCCCCACCCCCCACCAAATAAAAAGGGAGGAAATATTAGATGACCAGAGAAAAGAGAAATCAATTAAACCCCGAAAAAACAGAAAGGAAAAGCAAACCTACGAGAAAGCTTTAAGCTTGTATTTCTTCACTTTGGAAGTAGCTGGCGTAATTGGAGCTCTTGATCTCTCCTTTGCTGCATAATGCCGGGCTTGCATCGCCTGAAACCATGTTAAAACACCAACAAAACCTACAGAACTCATAACACCGTCAATAAAAAATCATCAAAATATTTCATACACCTTTTCTTTTGAGAATAAAAGAGGACTAACCGGTCCATTCAGATGCAGGAATAAAAAACTTATAGTGGATACGACTCATTGCCGTAACAAATCAGGAAATTAGTCAAAAATCACAAAATTTCTTGACAAAATCAGCAGATAGTGTTCTCTTCGAGTTAGAAAAAAGATTCAACAAAGGTAATTTTACAGAAAAGAAATACTAGCATAATCAATCAAAAAACAATCTAGAAAACAAAAATGTTGTAATTATAATCAGGACAAACCAGTCTCCTCGATTTGAAAAGAAAAACTAAGACCAATCTTTAGTAAAGAAAAACCCACTAAAATATCGCGCTTACCCCAAGAAGTAAAGAGGGAGGAAAAAACCCTAAACCTAGAAGCTGGGGGCGGAGTGTCCCAGGAGATGGGTCACCGGAAAGGGGCTTGAGGATCGGCGTATTTGCTGGAAATGCCACCGGTTCGAGACGTCGGGGAGGGATGGGACGGAGGGCAGAACAGGAAGAGGATAGGATGTGGCGGCCGAGCTTGCTGCACCATCGCTGCATCGCTCCTCCCCTCTTCGTTCAGGATGAAAAGAATTCCGTCGAAACAAATATTGAAGTTCCGTAGGAGTATTTTGGGAAGGAAATCAGCCGGCGTGGGGGGCAATGTGGGACAGCGGGAACGTTAGGGCAGGGAAAGAAGATTGTGGGGACATTTTGGGCAACCTGGTCAGCCTCTTTCTTTCAGGCATTAGTGACTTGAGCTGGGTTCATCAATGTGCCCCAAGGGACCTAGTGGTAAAATAGGGGTGGATCGGATGAGGTCCAAAGCCAGAAATAAGGCTGCGTTTGGTACGTTACCTAACAGTGATAATTTAATTTATTTAATAATTTAAATTATCTATTATTTAAATAAATTATCAATAATATTGATTATCATATTTAATATACATACATAATATTATAAAAAATTATTAAAAATTATAATTGATATATTTGATATGAAAATTAGATTACTGATAATATAACATCAAATTTTTAAAATATTTTTAAATTAAATTATTAATTTAATATTTTTAAATTATATATTTTTATTTTTTTAATAATAAAAATTATTATACGAAAAAATTTATTATTATTTTAAAACTTATTACTATTATTATTATTATTATTATTATTATTATTATAAAAATTATTATTTTTAAACTAATTTTTTATTTTTTCTCCTTTTCTCTTTCTCCCGTGTGGCACGCCCCAATCCCCCCTCCCCCTACCCCCTGTTTATTGTGCCTTCGACACCGCACCCCGACCCTCCGACTGCTTGTGCTGTTCTGGCCACCGCACCCCGACCTTCTGGTAGCCTGTCGCACTACCACCCTTCCCCAACCCTCAACTATCCGTGCTACTCTGGCCACCGCACTCTGGCCGCCCGTCATGTTGCCACCCCTCCCCAACCCTTCGGACGCCCGCACTGCCCTGGCCACCGCCCTCCAACTGCACTGCCTTGGCCACCCCTTCCTAGCCCCTCGACCGCCCGCACTACCTTGGCCACCGCCCCCGCCCCCCGGTCACCCATCGCGCTCTATCTTTGGTGAGGGCCGCGAAGGCGGCAGGGGCCATCAGAGGAGAAGTTGGGGGGGGTGGGGGGAGGCATGAGTGGCGCTGCACGGGGAGGGAGAGAAGAGAGGAGGATAGTTTTGTTAAAAAATTTTATTACAAGATTATCTCATGGGAGGTAATCTGGATAGTTATATCTTCCTTTAGTAATACAGATTATCTTATATGAAGTAATCTGGATAACTAACTTAAAAAGCATACCAAACGTGATAATCTAATGGGACTCTTTTAAATTGTCAGTAATTTGGATAGATTGTCAGCTATCCAACATAACCTAAGAGATTTAGATGATCCTAGGTCTGGTATATAGGACTTTTTATTGGGGCTTCATACCTTAATAACTGATCTGATTTGATTGAGCCGAGTCTAAATTATATACATTAGCCTCGTCAAACTTTTGTTATACATGTGTATGTCACTTGGACAAAGGACCTAATTCAAGACCATACGGCCATGCAGTAAGTGCTCCAAGATTCTCTTAAACCGGACAGAATGTTGACCGACTAACTTATACGCTAATGAACAAGTGAAGAATTTTGAGAAAATTTTACATGAAAAAAATATGCATCAAAATTTTTTAATCTTGGGTGAAGTGGGATAGAGAAAAATAGTGAGTATTGCGAGGGCAAAATAATATTTTGAAGAAATTTATTATTTTTATCTATTTAAGTATTTAGTTAGAAAGGATTACGATCTGAAATCGAAATTGGAACGAGTGATTTCTATTCAAACTGTTTAATTGGGAGGGCTTCTATTCTGATTTTGATTCGTGGATGAAATAGAAATAATTTAATCTATCTAAAACTAAATTCTTATTCTTTGGTCTCTACTAAAGATATAAATTTTTATTCTGATTTCAATCATAAATCAAAAAAATTAGACTATTTTGATTTAAATATTATATTTTATTATTTTTTTATCTAAAATATAGTTTAATTTGCTATCACAGGAGGAAAAAAAAATTATCCTGTTGGGGAATACCGACCGACCCCGCTCGCGCCGACTCATAATCAGTCGTACACAACCGACCGACCGACCGACTGACCCCGCTCGGGCCGACTGAACCAGGAGGTCTGATGATCGACTCTCGTAACATGCCCGGCTGACTGTCAAAGGAGCCCGAATCTCCACCCGACGCCACTGAGAGGGCCACCGACCTAAGGTCGGTCGACTCCTCCGATCGCCGTACTGCCGCCAGAACCTGTCAGTCCTGACAGCAACATGCGGCACTGCCACCTGAGGGCATCATCCCGCCTAGGGCATTGTCAATCCTAGTGATTTGACAGCCTCACGGCGACGTGACACTCTCACGGCGACTCTGACAGTTTACAGTGAGTTGACAATTCCTCAATTGTCCGCGCCATTAATGACGGCGCCATACCACGCTCCACTATATATATCGGGGAAGGCAACAGTGCAAAGGGGCGAAAAGGAACAACAGGCTTGCTCCCTTTAACTCTCTCTCTCGACTGAGCTCTCCGTCTTCATTTCACTGTTGCCCAGTCAACTCGCTGACTTGACCGTCGGAGGGTCCCCGTCGGAGCCACCTTCGGTCTGTGTGGACTTCTTCTTTTTTTTGCAGGCGCTCGTTCCCGACGATCGGGCGACGAGGGGATTGACCGCAACAGATTGGCGCGCCAGATAGGAGGGGTACAGGACGTGTACTATTGTGGTGCTTTACTCCCACAGAACTCAACATGACAAAGACAAGGGCTCAGCGATCGAGGGTCACCGGGTCGGCGAGGCGCTCTTCCCGTCGGGAAGAGACCTCTCCGCCACCCTCCGCGGCGGAACCCAACTCTCCGCACCCCACGGTGACCACGGAGGCGCAGATCGCAGCAATCGTGCGGCAGATGACCGTGCTGACGGATGCGGTCAAGAGCCTCCAGCAACAACCGGCACGGCTGCCGCCATCACCGGCCGGGCAGCCGGCGGCGCGTCCGATGCCCTCCAGGAGCAGCCGCCGGCGCCTGCACCGATCTCCGTCTTCTCTGCGGGAGCACTTACCACAGCGCTCCCACAGAGAGGAGGAGGCGCGGTCGCGGCACGATGCCCATCGGTCCCAACAACTTTCTCCCTCCCGGCTGGAACGGGCAAGGAAGGAGAAGCGACCACGAACGCCGTCCGTCTCTCTCTCAGAATCTTTCGGAGACTCCACCCCTGGGGTCTCCCAGCACCGGCGGACGGACGACTACGAACGCCGGTTCGAGGAAATCGACCGTCGGCTTGTGCAGTTGCAGGTGGACGGGCAGAAGTCTTCGAACGACGTCGACTTTCAGACTGCACAACCTCTTTCCCGACTCATTCTTGACGAACCGATCCCCGATCGGTTCAAGATGCCGCATGTGGAGCCCTACGACGGCTCCACCGACCCAATCGACCACCTGAAGAGCTATAAAGCTCTCATGACGATTCAGGGGGCAACCGACGCTCTCTTTTGCATCGGCTTCCCCGCCACGCTCCGCAAAGCTGCCAGGGCCTGGTACTCCGGTCTCCGATCGGGAAGTATCCACTCCTTTGGGCAGCTCGAACACTCTTTCGTGGCCCACTTCAGCACCAGCCGGAAGCCACCGCAAACGTCGGACAGCCTTTTCTCCCTCAAACAGGGAGAAAACGAGACGCTCCGACACTTCGTGGCGCGATTCAATACGGCCACGCTCGAGGTCTGGGACCTCAACGAAGACATGGCCATCTCGGCCATGAAACGAGGGTTGAAGGCATCCCGTTTTACTTACTCCCTCGACAAGACCCTCCCCCGGACGTACGCTGAGCTGCTGGAGCGCGCGTACAAGTACATGCGCGCGGATGAAGGAGCTTCCAACCGACGCTTGGCCGAACTCAGAGGCCCGAAGGAGAAGCGGAGGAAGGGTCGGGAACCCGCTACGCCTAGCAGGCCCCCGACCGATGGTCGGGTCTCGACACCTCGACAGAACCAAAAGTCGCCCCATCGGCAGACTCCGAAGCCGACACGCTCCAGGTACGATTCTTATACTCCCCTCTCTGCCCCCCGTGCGCAGATTCTGATGGAAATCGAAGGGGAAGAATACCTGCGACGGCCTCCGCCTCTGAAGGCAAAAGGCCTCGACCGACGGAAGTACTGCCGGTTCCACCGGGGCCACGGCCACAATACCGAGCAATGCATCCAGCTTAAGGATGAGATTGAGGCTCTCATCCGTCGAGGGTGTCTCGGTAAATTTCGGAGGAACCCGCCGACTCAACCAGTCACTGACCGACGACCCCAGCCGGCTGAGGAAGTGCCGACTAATCAGCCGACGGTCGGAGTCATCAACATGATTTCCAAACGACTTGGCCAGGGGACGTCTGTCGGAGGGGAGCCGACGAAAAGACCACGCCCGGACAATGCAATCACCTTCACAGATGAAGATGTTCAGGGCATCCAAACCTCCCACGATGACGCTGTTGTTGTTTCGGCAACAATAGCAAACTATGATGTAAAAAGGATTTTTGTAGATAATGGAAGTTCGACAAATGTTTTGTTTTACTCGACCTTCTCCCGAATGCGACTATCAACAGACCGACTCAAGAGAGTCTCTACGCCCCTGATAGGCTTCGCCGGAGACACGATTACAATGGAAGGAGAGGTCACCCTTCCCGTGACGGTCGAAACCGAACCACGCCAAAGTACGGTCCATTTGATTTTTGCGATCGTCCAGGTGCCTTCGGCCTACAACACCATACTCGGAAGACCCGGACTGAACGCCCTCAAGGCGATTGTCTCGACGTACCACCTCTTGGTTCGGTTTCCGATCAAAAATGGAGTCGGGGAGATGCGCGGAGATCAACAGCTCGCTCGGCGATGCTTCCAGATCTCTGCTCAAAGCGACGAGTTGAAGGGCCCCCTGACGATCGACAAGCTAGACCCACGGGAGGAAGAAGAGCGGGGTGAGCCGGCTGAACGGCTCATCCCCATCCCGATGGCTGGGGATCCCGACCGAAAGGTATGGGTCGGTTCTCAACTACCCGACCCAGACCGACGACGGCTGGTGGAGCTGCTAAGAGCCAATGCCGACGTATTCGCTTGGTCGGCGGCGGATATGTCGGGTATCCCCCCAGAGACAATGATGCATCGACTCAACATCGATCCGACTATGAGGCCGGTGCGACAAAAGAAAAGGTCTTTTGCCTCGGAAAGACAGAAGGCCATCGACGAAGAAGTGGACAAGCTACTCGAGGCAGGCTTTATCAGAGAAACCACCTATCCCGACTGGCTTGCAAACGTCGTCATGGTCAAAAAAGCCAACGGGAAGTGGAGGATTTGCATCGACTATACCGACCTGAATCGGGCCTGCCCAAAAGATAGCTTTCCACTTCCAAAGATCGACCAGCTGGTGGACGCGACGTCCGAATTTCGACTGCTCAGCTTCATGGACGCCTTTGTCGGATACAACCAGATCCGGATGGCGCCTGAAGACGAGGAGCACACTGCCTTCGTGACCCCCAAGGGCCTCTACTGTTATCGGGTGATGCCCTTTCGGCTGAAGAACGCCGGCGCCACCTACCAGCGACTTGTCAATAAGGTCTTCAAAGATCAGATCGGGCGCAACATGGAGGTATACGTGGACGACATACTGGTGAAAAGTGCACGGATCCCGGATCATGTTCGGGATCTCGAGGATCTGAAGAAGTACTTGGCTTCCCCACCGCTGCTCGTGAAGCCGCAGGTTGGAAAAACCTTGTATCTCTATTTAGCCACATCCTCTGAGGTGGTCAGTTCGGTGCTCGTCCGAGAAAATGAGAGCCGAACCCATCAGCCTATCTACTATACCAGCAAGGTACTCCATGACGCCGAAGCCCGATATTCGGAGATGAAAAAGATGATTTTCACCCTGACTGTCTCCGCACAACGACTCCGTCCGTACTTCCAGGCTCATGCCATAGTGGTTCTCACCAACCAGCCCCTGAGGGCGATATTGCACCGACTGGACACGTCGGGACGACTGGCAAAATGGGCGATGAAGCTCAGCAAATTCGACATTCAGTACCGACCGTGGCCTGTCTTGAAGGCTCAAGTCCTGGCCGACTTCATCGCCGAGTGCCCGACCACCGACCAAGGCTCGGGAGCTGCAGACCCTGGGCGAGATGTGGTCTCTGAGCCAGACCCGGTCTCCACATGGGTACTGCACATCGACGGAGCTTCAAACGCTCAAGAGAGCGGGGCCGGGTTCCTGCTCACGAACTCGGATGGGGTAGTCACCGAGTACGCCCTCCGATTCAACTTCAAGGCCTCCAATAATCAAGCCGAGTATGAAGCGCTCCTCGCCGGATTGAGGATGGCAAAGGAACTCGGGATCGACAGTCTTCGGGCATTCTCCGATTCTCAACTGATCGTGGGACAGATCAAAGGCGAATTCGAGGTACGAGATCCGACCATGGTTAAATATCTCCAGAAAGTGAAGGATCTCGTAACGCGCCTCAGGTATTTTGAGATTTCTCACATCCCTAGGTCGGAGAACGCCCGGGCCGACGCACTCTCTAGACTGGTGACTTCGACCTTTGATTCTTTGGGTCGAACGTTCGTGGAGAACCTCGAGCAGCCGAGTATTGACCGGGTCGAAGAAATACTACAACTGGCTGCTGAACCAAGCTGGATGGACCCGATCGTTCGGTATTTGACCGACGGGATCAGCCCCGAGGATCCCACGGAGGCCAGGCGGCTCCGATGGTCGGCCTCCCAATATGTGATCATGGATGGCCGACTCTACAAAAGGTCGTTCTCCCTTCCCTTGCTCAGGTGCTTGGGACCGACCGACGCAGACTATGCTCTCCGAGAAGTACACGAAGGGATCTGCGGGAATCACTTGGGGGGCAAGTCTCTAGCCTACAAAGTCCTGCGACAGGGTTACTATTGGCCCACCATGAGGAAGGACGCGATTGAGTTGGTCCGGAGGTGCGAACCTTACCAGAAGTATGCTAACGTACAGCACCGACCGGCCAGCCAAATCACCCCTATTGTTGCTCCATGGCCCTTCGCCCAATGGGGGGTCGACATTCTCGGTCCTTTCCCTCCGGCATCGGGTCAAAGAAAGTTCGTAGTTATCGCCATCGACTACTTCACCAAATGGGTGGAGGCCGAACCCTTGGCGCAGATTACCGAACGAAAGATGGAGGACTTTGTCCAAAAATCCATCATCTTCAGGTTCGGGCTGCCGCATACCATCATCACCGACAATGGGCGGCAGTTCGACAACCAAGACTTCAGGAATTTCTGCGCAAGGTTTCACATCACGCACCGACTGACTTCGGTCGGGCACCCGCAGTCCAATGACGAAGTCGAGGTGACTAACCGGACCATACTGCACGGGCTCAAAACCCGACTAAACGAAGCCAAAGGCCTCTGGGTCGACGAGCTAGGCTCCGTTCTGTGGGCTTACCGAATGACCCCCCGCGTGCCGATGGGGGAGTCGCCTTTCGATTTGGCCTATGGGACGGAGGCGATGATCCCACTCGAGATTGGACTACCGTCTACGCGGGTCGAGCGGTATCGAGAGCCAGACAACTCCGATTGTCGGAGAGCCGACCTAGACCTCCTCTCCGAACTGCGAAACGAGGCTCAACTTCGCATGGCTTCTTACCAACAGAGGGTAGTCCGGTACTACAATGCCAAAGTCAGACTAAAGCTTTTCAGGCCTGGTGACTTAGTCCTGAGAAAGGCAGAGATCTCGAAGCCCCTGGACCAAGGGAAGCTGGCTCCGAACTGGGAGGGGCCCTACATGGTGGCAGACACCTATGGGCTTAGAGCTTACCGACTCGAGACTCTGGAAGGGAAACCCATTCCCAGGACCTGGAACGCCGACAACCTGAAGGTGTATCACCAATGAGCCACGAACTTGTTCATTCGAAATACAAATCCAGTTTCAAATCTCGGAGTTTTCACTCTTCGACTGACGATCGACACTCCCCGAAAAGGCCGAGTCCCGACGTCCCGACTCGGGCTTAATATCTGCATGGATCCGACGGCCCGATCGCCGACAATACATCGGACGCTTATAAGGGTCGGATCGCCCGCAACAACGGGAGTTAGCACTTTTTCTACGGTCAAACTTTTGGGCTAAACAATCGGCTAACCTGCCGATTGAGCCCCGACCAAAAAAAGGCACATCGCTTGCGCGACAAACGTCGCGACTCACCGATTGAGCTACGGTCGGTCGAAGGATACTCGGCTTACCACCGTCTATCACACGAAGCGACCACTGTCGCGTTCTCGACTCGCCGATCGGGCTACGGTCGGTCGGACGGTATTCGACTTACCGCCGTATGCCAGGAGGCGCGGCATGGATACCCGACATAAGGGTATCAGGATCCGACTTGCCGTCGCTTTCCTGACTAAACGCACCGAGTGACGACCGACTGAATGCGTCAGAAGAGACCCGACCGCCAAGCTTTATCTAGTGGCCGGTAGGTCGGCTTCTGAATGGCTCGACTAACAGCCGGGCGAAGGACGCCCGACTTGGGCAATCGACCATCGACAGGCCGATCCATGGTCGGGACTTGTTCCACCTCTGTGGGAGCATGGATTGCCGAACGTCCCAACTGACCTATATGGGTTAGCAACCCATATGCGCGAATGCATTCCACGACGCATGGAAAGAAAAAGAGAACAAACAGAGGAAATAAGTTTAAGTCCAAGACTCTGATTTTCATTAGAAGTCAAAATGGGCTTTACAAAGTTGGGCCGAAGCCCGAATACAAGCCGAAGCAAAAATAGAAAAAGTAAAGATAAAACCTGATCAATCATCGGAGTCGGCCTCCTCCATCGGATGGCGATGGGGGTCGGTCGGCAAATTCGCTCTGGCTTCGGCAGTCGGGGCCGCCCGATCCTCAGCAACCTGCTCTGCGTCTCCTTTAGCTTCCGCCCTGGTGGAAAGGCCTCCCGAAGCTGGTTCGACCGTTTCCTCCGCGGTTGGGGCCTCCGAATCTGGCAGAACTATGCTGCTGAGGTCGATCTCCGGGTACAATCCTCGAATGGCTTCGCGAGCATCCTCGTACCCGATTCGGTACGAGAGGAAGCCGCTCTCTAGAAGCTCTTCTCGGTACTCTTCCGAATCTCGAAAGTCTTCTACGGCCCGACCCAAGGCCTCCTTCGTCGACTCTGCTTCGGCCTTCGCGATGTCCGCGTCAGCCTGGGCGATGGACAAGCCTTCTTCGACCTTGGCGAGATTTTCGAGACTTACTCGGAGTTGCTCGCGGTCGGCCTCCAGCTCCTTGACGATGCCGTCTCGCTCATGCCGGAGCCGACGGATAGTCCGGGACTTCTTCTTCGCGTCGTCCCTGACCGACTGCAACTCCGACTCTGACGACGCCAAAGCTCCCTTAAGTCGGGAGACCTCCTCCGAAAGTCAGGAGACCTCCCCCTCAAGTCAGTTCTCCCGTTCGACCGACTATTGCAGCTGGTCGATGAGGATGACCCTGTCGGCTTCAAGGGCTCCGACCTTGTCCCTCCAAGCCGCGCGCATTTCGCCGAACTTTCGATATCCGGCCTCTAGCTCGGATATATTGAAAACCAGCTGCACAAAGTAAAACCGACCGATAAGAGATCGGATTCATGGGAACCGCATTAAAGGCAAAGGAAAGGAGAAACTCACCCGAATCATCATCGGATAAAAGGAAGAAAGCAAGTCGGAGACGCGCTGGTTCTTCATTGCATCGATGTCGGCAAGAAGGAGCGCCTGGCACAGTCTCCTGGCCAAGTCATGGTTGGCCAGGCTCGACGCACCTTCGGGGAGTGGAAAGTCGGTCGATCCTCCGCTGGCCGACCGTCTTTCGTCGCCCGACACCATGGGGGCCTTCCCTCGGTCGGACGCCCAGGCCCTGACATCAGAGATCGAGGGCAGGCTTGAGCCCGATCGAGTCTCGACCGACGGCGCGGCGGTAGCAGGCGTCGGTCGCTCGGGTTCGCGGACCTCCTCCTAGACTTTCGCCGCCTGATGGGCGGTCGGTGCGCCGTCCACGAACTCGGCAGCCCGTCTGTCGGGTGAAGCGGCGCCCTCGGCCGACGGTCCCTCGGACGGGACCTCGACGAGCACTGCCGGCGCCGACAAAGCGATGACTGGCTCCGCCCCCGACCTGGTCGGTCCGCTTGGCGGGGCAGCATGAGACCTCTTGGGAGGCTGCGACGGTCCGGCACCTTGCGCCGGCCTCTTCCGAACGGCGTACTGATGTACGTCGGCTGCCGTCAGTCGCATTCTCTGTGGCATGTCTGAAAAAGACGACAGAAGGTCAGTGTCGAAAGGAAAAAACAAAAAAGAAGAAAAAGAGCAAGCAAACGAAAAACCGACCTAGGCGGGGGACTGGGCTGAGGTCGGCGTCGTACAGGGCCTGCTCGGTTACAAGCTCGCTCTGCTTCGGCACCGAGATGTCCTTCAGCCGGTGGAAGTCCTCCCGATCTTCAGCCTCCACCCGACTGTTCTCGTTCGGCTCGATTCGGGGATTCTCCCAACGGACGGGAAACCCCCAAGGAGCAGAAGACGACGCAAAGAAGAACTGGTTCTTCCATCCGTGAATGGACGATGGAAGACCAGTAATGAAGGAGAGCCCTTTTCGAGGAACAAAGTACCACCACCCTCGGGCTTTAGGGTGAGGTCAGAGGACGAAGAAGACTCGAAAAAGGAAGACCCGAGGTTTGGTCGGCAAAAGCCGACACAGGAGTGCGAAGCTGACTATCAGCCGAACCGAGTTCGGCGCGAGTTGTGCCGGGCACAGCCCGTAATAGTCAAGGATATTTCGGACGAACTCCGGATCCGGGAAGCGAAGACCGGCCCGGAGGTCCTCCAAGTAGAAGGCCACCTGGCCCTCGGGCGGACTGTTGACCCGACCGACGGCGCCAGGGGCGAACAGCCGAAACTGCTTCGGAATGCGGTACTGCTCCCGGAGCCGATCGACGTTCGGCCCCGATAGTGAAGAAACCTCCACCTCCGGGGTCGACCGAGTATCGTCGGTCGGCTCTCCCGACCGACCACCTCGTGGAGACGTCCTAGCCATGGGCCCAGACGAGTGGCAGAAGGAGAAGAAGAAGAAAGAGACGGAGAGGATGATGGAGAAGGAACTACAAGGGAAAAGAGAAGCGGAGGAGGGTACCTGGAGCAAGGGCTCACGCGGACAGAGTCTCGGCAATAAAATGAGAAGGGTAAAAAACTGAATGGGGGCGACTCTGTATATATAGTACCCCCCGACGGCCGAGATGGAGGCACGACTAACGAGGACTCCCCGGATCCTGCCGCGTGGCGTCATCCTGGCCATCCGTCAGTCCGACGGTTCGACACACCTGCCTCCAGATCAAGCCACGTCACCTCCGTCCGCTCCAACGAACCCGTCCCAATGACCGCACGCCACGTGGCGCAAGGTCGGGATGTTTCGTGTCCCCGAAGGGACGGCGGGAATGGCGGTTTCCCTTCCCGATGGGACGAGACGACCGGCACCGACAGGGCATCTGACACCGACGGGACGTCCGACACCTGCGGGACGTCCGATGCCGACATGACACCTGACGATGATGGGACGGAACATCTGACACCGGCGGGACGTCCGACACCTGCAGGACATCTAACGCCGACTAGACACCCGATGCCAGCGAATCGCTCGACGTATACGAAACGCCTGACATCATATCAACCCGCGGTACGGTCGGAATTCGGCACATGGTAAATCCACTCCTTTTCGCCCGGCATTGCTGCCCAAACGAATGCATCGGCCAGCGCACCGTCCGACCCAGGAGTGGAGGGGGGCAACTGTTGGGGAATACCGACCGACTCCACTCGCGCCGACTCATAATCAGTCGTACACGACCGACCGACCGACCGATCGACCGACCGACTGACCCCGCTCGGGCCGACTGAACCAGGAGGTTTGATGACCGACTCTCGTAACATGCCCGGCTGACTGTCAAAGGGGTCCGAATCTCCACCCGACGCCACTGAGAGGGCCACCGACCTAAGGTCGGTCGACTCCTCCGATCGCCGTACTGCTGTCAGAGCCTGTCAGTCCTGACAGCAACATGCGGCACTGCCACCTGAGGGCATCATCCCGCCTAGGGTATTGTCAACCCTAATGATTTGACAGTCTCACGGCGACGTGACACTCTCACGGTGACTCTGACAGTTTACAGTGAGTTGACAATTTCTCAATTGTCCGCGCCATTAATGACGGCGCCATACCACGCTCCACTATATATATCGGGGAAGGCAACAGTGCAAAGGGGCGAAAAGGAATAACAGGCTTGCTCCTTCTAACTCTCTCTTACTCTCTCTCTCGACTGAGCTCTCCGTCTTCATTTCACTGTTGCCCAGTCACCTCGCTGACTTGACCGTCGGAGGATTCCCACCGGAGCCATCTTCGATCTGTGTGGATTTTTTTTTTTTTTTGCAGGCATTCATCCCCGACGATGAGAAAATTGGCCGCAACATATCCCAAGGGAACAACGTACCAATTCATTTAAACATGGACGACATGTTTGTCAACGGGGGCCATGAATGGATGCAAGTGTACCGGCAGCGCCCTTTGCTTTCACCAAAGATTTAAAAGCAATTTTGTTCGATGAAACAAAGCAACTTTGCATTTAAAATCTAAGGGTCTTTTGGGTACTGCCATCCTTACGTTTTCAAAAGCCCAAGAATAAAAATAGACTGGATTGGATCCGTCTAGGTTGAAACCATTAAAATGGTTTCCCCAGGTATTGGAAGCAGGGATTTGTTGCTTTTGGAAATCAGTGAAACAAAAGGAAGGATTGGCCAAGTCAGGTACCAGACGATGTCTTTGATGCTAATCTCCATGTGATTTCACTGATTTGGAAAGAACAACAGCTTAAAAAAAATGTGTAGAGTTGGTGCCGGAAAGTTTGTACATGTTGGTATCGTTTCTATTTACTATTTTTTATTTTAAAAATATAAACATGAAAAAATTGAAACAAAAAGAAAAACATTTGGTGCCCTTACATGTATTCTCTACTTTATAAATTATTTCTACTATTTATAGAAAGAATATAAATAAAAAACTTTTAATTTTATTATTTTGAAAATAAAAAATCATATCTTTTATCACCATCACTTATTATTATCATTGCTGTCGTCACTGCTATTACCATTATCCTCTTCATCACTATCATAATCACTACCATACCACCATTGCTTCCGCTATCTCTATTATTGCCACCAATGATGACAACATTTTCAATATTATTCTAATTGATATTATCATTTTCGTCTGCATCTCTATTGCTACCATCATAATCAACATTATTATTCATCCTTGCCATCTCTATTACTCCAGCCACTACATTCTTTACTATTATTTTTGCCATAACAGTACTACATTATCAATTCTCCTCCAGCATCATTACTATTTTCATTTATTTTCACCAACACTATCATCAATCTATCCATCATCATTATATTTATAGTTTTAAAAAAATTAATTATATCATAGATTTGTATATTTTAAAAATAAAAAAATATTTTATAAAAATAGAAAAGTGAAACAAAAACATATCTTAATATACAAACTTAGTTGATGGATGAGATGTTCCAAACTTACGATCAAGTTTAAGCCGATTTAAAACTTTAATCGCATGAGCACTGGTGGTACACACGGATAGGAAAATGTATGATCAAGTAAGTGTGAGTTGCGGTCGGATTATTCAAAGCACTAGTGGTAGAATAGTACTCTGGTACAGACTCGGGTTCGATTCCCGGCTGGTGCAAGTTGTCTTTTTATTTTTCCCTTCGTTCTCAGGAAGACGAAGAGTGCTTTTGATTTGTCATTAAAAAAATATTTTTTTATTTTTTTAAATTTTAAAAAATAAAAAATAAAATATAATATTTGATAGTATCATGAAAAGTAAAAAATTAAAATTAAAATTATCAAAATAATTATTTTATATATAAAATAAAAATTTTTAACTTTCTAAAATTTATTTTTTTATTTTTTTTTACTTTCGCACATCTAAAATGCCAAACCAAAAGGTAAAGAGTCCGAATCTTTGTTTCTTGTCAAGCTCTTTACCTTTCATTTTCTTCTTTTTTTTCTTCCTGAATTTTTCTTCCTCATCGAGCTCTTCACCTACCATCCCCAAACGTTGCTTTTGCTTTATAGTAACGTAGTTACTAAATATATTTTTTATTTTTTTATTTTTATTTAATAATAAAAATTAAAAAAAATAATATTTTTTAAAAATTAAAAATAAAAAGATATAACCACATCCAAAGTGTTTTGGGAGGCCATCGATAGCTCGGCCAAAGAGAGTGCTCCTTGTAAGGGGGCACATCTGAATCATTGAGAGGTGGAAGGTGAGAATAGACGGGGCTGTGTTGGGTTCGCAGCATTGTGGTGATAGTGGTGGTGTTTCTTTGAATGGCCAAGGATTGGAAGGTGATGACGAGGCACAAGGAAAAAAAGCCATGGCATAGAGGCAAATTAAAAACAAGAGCACTCGGCTTGGTTGTGCGGTTTTGGAGATTGGATTTTGGTCCTACAAAGAAGTGGCGTCTCCGTTGGATTTTGTAAGTCAGATATATCTGATAAAAGGTCTTTAGACTCGTACACATACCATCGTGCTGCGACCTGTGAGTCTTGTCATGAGATTATAATGCAGGGAAACATGTGGCTTCAATTCTGTTTAATATTGAATTTTGGCTATCCATTTAAATAACATTACCATGTCATCTGATCCTTGATAGAGCATTGCCAACTAGTATCAAGAAACCCTCAACGTGAGATGCATTGTATCACCTCTTGATGACGCAGCATAATGCAGCCACAAGCTATTTTCTAATCATTCGCTGTTCATGCTACTTAGTTCAGTAATAAATCTGAATCTGATGTTTCTGGTGCTATATTTAATCACATAAAACTGAATACCAACTTTATCAGATTTGCTGCAACTTATCTTTATCTCAATAAGGAATTAAGGATAGATCTCAATGTTACCTGGATGAAAGCTCCAGCTAAAAAATTTACTGCAAAAGCATAGTTATGGGTGAAACTTCTGGACAAAGAAATCTCTGCAGTTCCACCACAACAATTGTACTCATAGAGCATTTGAAAGCTCTAGCTAAAAAAATTCGTGCAAAAGCGTAGTAATTGGCGAGACTACATAATTCAGGTTGTCATTTGATTCCAACACCCAGGGGAACTTTTTGAATTCTGATATATCAAAAATAAATAAATAAACATTTCACAAAACCCATTGACAACTGTTGCATTGGAGAACCATAAAACAAGCATACAACATGGCTGATACACAAACAATAAAAGAAAAAGCAACGATGGAGAAACGGATAGGGAACATGAAGGATGATCCAAGAAATGGGCCATCTGGTTTCATAGACCTGACAGATACAGAGCAAAAGGTCTCCAGGTCATGCCTCAGTAGGAGGTTTTAGCCTTATCAACTTTCGAATCCTGTCCTTGTCAGGGTTCTCCAGCATCCCCTTGACAACAAACACAAATGGAGAGCAAGGAAGTTGAACAATTAGGCAGTGAAAAAGCTGCTATGCACTTAAAATAAGATGCATGTTTCCATTTTAATGAGAAAAACACCAAGAACTTGATGATTGATATAGTTCATATCAATTTTTTCATTAATTTAGGCTATGCACTTAAAATAAGATGCATGTTTCCATGTTAATGAGAAAAACACCAAGAACTTGATGATTGATATAGTTCATATCAAATTTTTCATTAATTTAGGCGTTTCAATATCTTATTAACCCAAATTAAAGAGGATTTGCCATCACTTTGGTGGATAGCTGATATGAATATGACAACAAGCCTGAAACCAATAGTTTACACACTTGAAATCAAGTTATGGTTATATGATCTTAAAACAGAGAACGTTATAAGTTTTCGAAAGAAAGAGATTCATCAAATCAGCAGTTGAAAAGATAAAAATTCAGATAGTTGCCATACCTTCCAAACAATTTCATCAAGACACAGGCATATCTTTCCATATTTGTCGAGGAATAGGCGCTCAGTTGGAGGTTTTCCACAAATGTCCTTCATTGATGATGTGATTACAAAGATTACTTCTGCCACTTGAACACAATTGAACACAAGGAAGAACATAAACATGAGGTCACATTGCAGAGGTTTTTCACTTAAAAGATAAAAAAAAAAAAAAAAAACTCTGTAGAGGTTGATGATATTTTGATAAAGCAACCAAGGTCCAAACACTCACAAGCAAGCTCATCATACTCATCCTTGCCAACAACATAAACACATACATCTCCAAGAATGGTGTATACAATATACACAGACCTGAAAGAGGGAAAAAGTTAAATACATGGAAGAGGAAAATGAAGCATAACTCCAGAGGTATGGTTATAAAATATTCAAAACAATTCGACTCTCACATAATTCAGTAAATCACATAAACTGGCAGGCATGTGAGAATGGTAAAAAGCATCAAGAATGGTAAGCAAAGCTCCCAACTTATTATCAAGGAAACAAACATACAATGACTAGAAAATAGTATCTATTTCCAACCCCTGCAGACCCCATCAGTTTCAGTTTTCAGACAGCATGTCATGAGCCAACATGCTCACTCCCCAAACAACCACCACACCCCACCCCCCACCCCCACCCAAATCCCCCCACAAACCCCACCAACCAAAACGCCTCAACCTACCCACCCACCTGCACGCACAAACCCAAAGTGGAAAAAGGAGGAGAAAATCCTCCCCTACCCCCAAACCCAAAAAGAAGAAGGAAACCAGATCAGATGCCACACAGCATTACATCCTTCATCAATAACATGACGACTCCACCCCATTAATAAACAGTTTTCAGATGCAAATCCATTTTACATAACAAAAATGGCAGATCCATTTCTATGTGCTAAATGTGCTCCCTCTCCCCCTCTCTTTCTTCTTTTGAAGAAATATTATCTTTCGAGTTAGGTTGTGCCTCTAGGACAATAACACACCAGGCGAAAAGAAACTTGATTGAAAAACTGGATGGCTACACATACTATATATAATTTGTCATTTTATTCCTAAAAAAGGCCATCTCCCGAGACTCCTGCCACTGCAACATCTGGGGAGCATCACATGCGCTAAGCTTACCCCATGTGCAGAGGGCTACTTCCATGTTTTGAACATGTGATACTTGGGTCATAATGGAGCAACCTTATTGTTGTGCCGAGACTCACCCTCTTGATATTTTAATCACGGTATCTTGAAAAAAGGAGCTATGTTCTCCTCTTCTCAACAAGACTAAATCCAGATATTCTGATATGATGTAAAAGAGCCATAGGCTCACCATAATACATAGTCAGGATTGATGTGTCCTCCAAACCTAAGATAACTCAAAAATGTGGTACCAAATACATAAAACAACTAAAAATAATGCCATGATGGTAGGATAAGCTCACATAAAACTAAACAATTGAAGAAGACAATAGATATTGGGTTTTAAACTAATATGGAAAACGTTCTTGCATTTTTGGTCATGACTAATCCTAAGGTGCAGAAAGATTAGAATATTGATACGATAAGACAGGCCAATTTACTGATCTGAAAATCAGAAGCTTAAAATTTCTATCTCAAGTGCCATTCAGCCTTTCACCAGCAGAATTTCACTCATGCTCCTACACATGTTTTAGGGCATTTCATACACCAGCTACTCCATCCCCCCAACCCCCCCCCACCCCCCCCCCCCAAAAAAAACCCCAACCACAACAAAACAAAAAAAAAAAAAAGGGAAAAACCATCAGGGAACATACAACACTAGCTCTCTATAGATATCCTTCATTATTAGCTTCATACTTCAAACTGATATGCAGGCAGCCTTTGAAGGCAAACCATTTGTAAAAACCAAAAATTCACCTTTTCTTTTACAAAAAAAGGTTCCTTTGAAACAATTGCTGCATTTAATGAAAGATTGTCAAGTGATATATTAGATGATTATTGAACATATGGCTTGATGCTTTTCACAGGTATCTTAGGAGTCATCCCTTGCTTTTGATTTGTCAACAAAAGAAAATCCAAGATATTTAAGTATAACATGATAGAGACACATATATTGACTATGTTACTTACACTTTGTATCAGGTGCAAGATCCTCCATTTGTGAGAAAATAATTGGAGGACAAAGCAAGACATGCATATTTACAAAAACTAGCAAATGAAGCAATGATAAATAAGCTAAGGTGAGAAACTAAACATTGAAGGAAGCCAATGGTTATGGGACCTTAAGCTAAACAAACTTTACGTTTTCTTTTCAAATTTAATCCCAAATTTGGAAGAGAATTTGAATGTTAACACATGCCCTTCAAATATATAGCAGGTCAATAGAAAAATTTATGCACAATACTGGTATACTACATGACTCAAAATCTTAAATTTTGGAAAAGGGAAATTCGCAAACTTGTGTGAAGCAACAAAAAGCTCTTCATTTTTAGCTCCTTTAAGATTATCAGCTCCTAGTTTCACTAGGAAAGATCGCCAATGCAGTCGCTCCTCTGCAGGCACTCCATGAAAACTGCAAACCAGAAAAACCAACAGGCCATTAGCGCTTCCACTCAAAAAAAACAGCCCATTAGTGGCTTCCAAACCATGTGATGACTAATAAAAAGAACAATAATAGTAAACATGTTTTCAGTTATAGCCACCATTTCCTAAGTGAAAACGTTAACTGAGCCTTTCATGCCCAAAAAAACTACTTCGAGGCATATCTTTTCGGGTATTGCAGCAATAAAACTCAAAGAGCACCGATTGGCTGATTTCAGGAAAATGTTCGAAACCAAATCTATGACAGACTCATCAGGCCAATAAAAGTATTCCTTTTGCTCCATTACAGATCTAGGATTTTAGGTACTGAATTGCAATATTTTAGGTATAATGAAATCTACGATATTGAAAATAATACAATGATCTGATCTATACTGCACGGTTTTCCTCAGCTTCTTGCAAAACGTTTCAAGATCTAGATTTTGGGTCACAGGTTTCAAATTATTTTCATTACCCTATTAGACATCAAAATCCAACCAAGGAGTCATCTTCCCATCAATTCACGACTCACAATACAAGAACCACATGAAAATAGAAGGAAATCAGGAAATGTACGCGTAATCCGAAACCTTAGGACCTGGGGCGATTCCTCGAAAGAAAGAAAGAGAGGGAAACTGAGAAAGAGTTAGCGAGGAAAGGATCGGGAGGGTTGTGTACCGCTCAATGAGGATGTTGCCGTCGGCGTTGGCGAAGAGGAGGGCCAGTATCATCTCTCCACGTACGTCTCCGCGCTCCGCACCACCAGCCGCGATCGCCGTAGAGGGAAACGGTTCCAACTATTTTCCCCAGTGGGCATATGCGGCGGATCACTTGATTTCAAGTCGGCTACTGGTGTGCCGACTTCACTCGAACCCAACTTTACAACCCAGAAGCTAGAAAAGTTGAGCACGGGTCGTCTCAACCATAGAGTACCGAGTATCAGAGATGTCACTTTATTGCAGCTCTAAATATTTATATATTTTAAAATATCTTGATCATAATTAATGAAGTGGAATTTGAATATACAGATTAGAATTTAGAGACTATTAGAGTAGGTAAATTTTGGTTCCTCGATTTTTTTTTTTTTTTTGTAATATATATCAACTTCAACAGCATAGATTTCTACATTATTGGCTTTAAAATCACTAAATCTTTCTATCCTTGCAGATTTCTCCCTACATTGAACTTGTGTATATCTTATCAAATTGATTGAAACTCCATTTATTTCAAATATTAGCAAACCATGGCCATTTGGAATATCTAAATCTTTTTCTCCATGTCTTGCTGATTCTTGGACAAAGCTGCAGCTATGCAGATTAAGATTGCAAGGAAGGCATTGTTTACAACCGTGGACGTTGCCAGGTGTAGGGCTTAAAGATACCCCTCAGGTTGTCATCTGACGGTGCTTTATAGAAGAAGTAATACTAAACGTGTTTTTTTGGGTTGTAGCAACCATCAAAACTCTTAAAAGGAATGCCAAAGTATGTTATCCAGGTTAGCTCAGCCATAAAAACTCAGAGCACGGATTAATTTTTTTCAAGCAAGATGTGAAAGTTTTGTTAGGCCAATAGATCAATTTCTTCAATTCCATCTGTAGGGCTATAGAATTATGTGTACTCAAGTGCATGATTTTTGTCCTTTATTTCTTTAATTACATCTCAACCATCCCCTCCCGTCCCCCCCCGCCCCCCCCCCCCCCCAAAAAAAAAAAAGAAAGAAAATGAAGCCTACGATAACAAAAATAATAGTGCGATCTCCCGAATGATTTACCTGCCAGGTTTTCCTTGAGTTCTATCACCACTCAGAACATTGTGAGCTAAATCTAGAGGCAAAAACACATTAAAATAAAACAAAATAAAGAATTCCAAGCATACTTTTAAACCCCTGGGTATGACCGGTTCCTCGAAGGAGAGAGAAAATGGAGAGAGAGGGTTAGATTCAAAAAGAGACTCGGGGGGCGAGATTGGAGCGTCGGCAAATCATCTACCTTCTAGATGAAGTTTGATAATTTCAACGTGTGACACTGTTCTCTAAATTATAGATTCACCGTGTTGCCATCAAACTTCGGCGGGTTATTTGGATGGATACCGAATAAGTACGTTTATTTTTGATGGGAATGCACCTATAAATTTTTTTTTTTATTGAAACTTGTCCAACCAAATACTCTTCGATGTATAAGTTAATCAAAATTTAAATAATATATAAAAAAATTATAAAATGAGAACTTGCTAAGTTAGGAAAAAAAAAAAAAACTTATTTTGATCCTCCTTTTATCTCTCTTTATATAGAGATGGGATGTATCATTATTTTGCAACTTCATTCTTGAAGTAAGAAAATATGAGAGTTACTAAATTCAACTAGATTTAATGGGTATTTAATCCGACTCAGATTTCTTAGTTATGACAATTAATGCTCTCTTATGCATTGTAACCCATAATTTTTAGATCTTAGGGTTTCAATTTTTTAGTAGATACTCGATTGACATCCGAGTTAGATTTGATATCGATATAGTTGATTTGATACCGATATAGTTGTCAGTCTATGAGCCGATCAGTTGTCTGACTAGTCTTCAAGCATTGTCGATAGTTGTTCGAGTAGATTTAATGAGTGCATGATGTTGGTCTTTAACCAAATAGAAAGGTCGGATCTCTATCGAGATTGTAATTCTGAGTAAATACCCCAACATGTTTCACCAATATGAAGGGGATCTCTTTGGACGACAACTTAACGATGTCCCATCCCTGGAGTCGCTGTTGGTGGATCGAGGCTAGATGGAAAAAGGAACGGAAGATGGGCCTTGATGGAGAAGAGAGGTGCCCGAAGTCCTACTCCTATGATCTGATTACAGGTCAAGCGTTGGGCCTAAATTCTATTCATTTTAATGGAGCTTCGGACCAGATCTATATAAAATTTGATATCCTTTGAGCCCAAGCTCAGCAATGACTAGATCCTGTTCTAGTTTTTAGAGAAATTCTATACACCGCAGGCGGTGTAGAAAATCTGACGTGTAGCGCATCGTCTTATCCGATTGGTCTACGTAGTCATCATTTTTCAATACGCATTTAATATCTGTAGTTCGATTTTTTCATTTAAAAATTTTATATGACGAAAATATCTCTATCTTTTGAAAAAAAATTATGACATCCTGTGGGTATTATAGTCAGTATATCATAATATGGCCTAAAATATCATAATATATAAGAGCCATTTTTATCCAATCACTTTTCAATGCGTATTTAATACTTGTAGATCATTTTTTTATTTAAAAATTTTGAATGATAAAAATATCTCTATTTTTAAAAAAAATTATGACATAGTGTGCATATTATGACATTCTACGTTATATTATGATATTTTGTAAAAAAATTATGACTTTCTGACGCAAATATCATAAATGAATATAAGATGTCATAATTTTATCAAAAGATAAAATATTTTTATCATATAAAATTTTTAAATAAAAAAATTAATTTATAAATATTAAATATATATTAAAAAATAATAATTATATAATCAATAAAATAAAATGATACATTTTAGTCGGATTTTCTGCGCCTCCCGCGGTGCGCAAAGAATTTGCCCTAGTTTTTAATTTTATGGATAAGCTATTGTCGCCGTTAAGAGGCGTTCGCTCCGACCTACCTAATCTGCTCCCACGTAGGGCAAATTCCTTGCGGGTGAAAGCTCCAGAGCGTCCCACGTGGAGGTATATGTGCCCATTGAGCGACGGAGAGCTAAGAGCTAGAGCCCAGAAGGAGTTCAGACTTCAAAGCATCTCCCTGAAAGGAGGAGGAGAAGCCATGAAGGATGAAGAGAAGTCACGGCCCCACAGTTATATCAGGTGAAGAAAGTCGTCTAAAATCTCTTGAAATGGTCATTCCGTAATGTGGTCTTTTTCTTTTTCTTGTTTAAAGATTTAATATCTAAGTTAAATTCTATGTTTCAAAATAGATTACCCGTAATTTTTCACTCACAGAAAAAAAGTGGTGGCTAGCCGTTGCTTTGCTCTTTTCTCAAAAAAAATCCGTTGTTTTGCTCGAACAAAAAGGAGGGGAAAATGATGAAAGTGGATAGATTATCAGGGCTCAACCAAAATTCCTTTTGATTGGGCTCTGAAGACTCACTCTGTAGTGATTACTTCTGAATTCAGCAAGTTCTAAGAAGTGATTTTGATGGGGGAAAGTTCTCTAAGGTCATTCTGCTACCAAGTCCCGAGTGATGTTAAGTGGCTTGATAGGTAAAGTATTTTCATAGTGAACGCCTCACTAGTAGTCGACTATGGAAGCACCGTTGCCATGTTTTGGTTCATGTGATTGCTGCTATCTAGGCTGGATTTGCTAAACTTGTGCCTTGAGGTGATTTTGAACTGCATTGCCTGTTTTCAACTCGGCCCTTGTCTCGCCTTTCGCTTAAATGTACTCCAACTGAGGGGACATGGAAATTAGTTGAAGTATTCAAAGTGCAATTGTAGGAAATCCAGTCTATAGAGCAGCATTCATGGTATTTTCAGAAATCGAGAACCTGCCTTATGGGGGAAAATAGTGCTTTGTGCTCTCATGGTTCAAATAGCTTCCACTACCATTCAAAAAGGTAAATGTTAGAGAGATGAAATTTTTGATGTTGTTTGCTTCTTTCTTGGGAAGCTTTGAACAGACAATTCAGCTATGATATAACATTTGAAGGTCAAGGAAGATCCTTTTTGCACTGCAAAACCTTTGATTGGGGAGCACCTGGAATTATTTTAGATAACATGCTTTTTAAGGATTGGCACTTTCATAGCATAATTATTTCAATTGAGACCGCAGTGTGGACTATAGTTATGTTTTTTTTTCGAAGGATTTTTGCTAGTCCTGATTTTAAGATTTCAAGTACCGTTGAAATCCCCGCTGAGTATCTCCCCAGTGTCCGAGAATTAAAATAATTAGAAATTGGACAACTAAATAAAATCAATTAGAAATTGGCCAACTAAATAATTTGACCCTTAGCATGTAAACTAGAACTGGAAATATCCAAATCCCGGAAAGGGGGAACCTTCAACATGACAAAAGAACAGCAATTTAACAATAAGCAAGTCAAGGGCTAAAAAAGCTCCAATTATCACTTTCTATTATCCTTTGAACTTGCACATTCTTTGTTACTTTTGTTGCTAGCAATCTATCATCTGCTTGTCTGCACTGAAACAAGAGTAAAAAAGAAAGAAGCCAGAGATGGAATGAAGTTGATGATTCAGCATATTGATTACAGAGGACTGGTTGTGATCATAATATGATAATGCTTTCTGTTAAAAGCTAAGGGGACAAAGTTTCAAAGAAAAAAGCTTCAAAAGTAAGATAATTGCCTTATGATGAAGTCGTGGATTGGACTTGGGTCTGCCATATGGCACTTCTTTCTTCAGAGCATGTATTGGGTATAGACTCTGGGTGCGAAAGTATTATGAACTCATTGGAGATGCAGCCTGATGTCAGTCATCAGTTAGAGCAGGTACCCATCCTTGGAGTCAAAGTGACATCTTCTCTGATACAGATAACAGGCTCTCTGGCATTGTGCATAGTTATATAAACATCAGCTAGGCTAAATAGTAAACAAAAAATATACAAGTTTTGGTATTCCCATTATTAATGAGCAGGAGCAGGGTCCCTCTTCTTTTGACATTCACTACAGATAACAGGCCATGTCTGGCATTGTTGCTGAGCTATATAAACTTCAGCTAGATTAAGCAGTAAATATAATCTGCGAGTTTCGTAATCCCATTATCAGTGAGCAGGTTTCTTTTGACATGCATGATATCGGTGCCTAGAAAGCCTTGGTTTTTATGGCATCACAACGAATTTGGCATTATATCTTACCAGTGTCCTACATAAAAGCAATGCTTTTTGACGGCGACTGGAGTCATTACTTGGATGGGAACTAACTAATTTACTCCATTCCTGGTAACAATTATAGCTGATTCACATTGGGGATGCTACAGGATGATCTTCTTCTCTTAGTATCTAAGTTTTTCTTTACAGTAATGCTTTATCATTTTCAGATTAGTTACTCAACTTAATCTATCACCATAGATTGACTTCTTGTATTTGGTTGGTTAAGATTTAGGATTAATTAGGAAGCAGGGCCTTGGCGAAATGACTGCTGTTTTTCTTTTCTAATCACTAACAATGCAATCTTATCTCCTATTCCTAGGAGCTTTTCTTGTGACAGGGGATGGTAATTGTCACACCTTCAGCCTTCCTTCAATCATGGAAGCCTCCTCCATGTGAAGGAAATTAATGTCCCTCATCCATTGAAGTACAAAAGTTTGTCTTCTATTCTAGCTTATATCTAATAGCCTTTTGTAGTGTTGAAGTCATTAATGCTTCCTCTGGGTGCAGATCAGTTTGATAATGATGAGAACCTGACAAGGGAAAATGAAGCAAAGTTCTTTCAGCATTCGGTTCTACTACTTCACAAATGTCAGTATTCTTACTTCTGGCACGCTGACGGTGTGGACAAAGAAGATATGACATTGTTTCTCTTTGCATGCCTTAGGCTATAGGGTGTCTATTTATGGGGTGCGAGAACCTCAGGGCAGTCCATCAAAGAGAATACTTGTATGAGGTGCAAGACAATGATTCTGGTGTTCTCTTGTTTTGAGAAAAAATGATTTAGAATAACAGTCATATTACAGCAATAAGTTGTAAAGATGTGTTGAGGACTCATTAGCTCGAACTTGTATATATCTTGTGGAATAAATTTAAATTCCCAAATTTCTAATTTGTCCAAATCTTTTTGCCCATGTCTTCCAGGTTTTTGGACAAAGCTGCAACTTTGTCGGTTGTTTACTAGGTCGTGTTTACAGTCCTTGGAGATTATGCACAGTCACCCACGTGGAGTTGAAAATACTTTTAGCTTATTTCCAATATAGGTGGCTAGCTTTGTCCATTCAATTGCATATGCCCAAAGGTGCACCAAATTTGTTGAACAAGGGAGGGCACTGAATACCAAAACTGGATCCGTCTCCATCCCTCCTACTTCTCCCTTTGACTTGGGAGTGCTAAGTTTCATGTAATGGGTCCAAGTCTACGACTTCTTCATTGCTAAGCTAGCAAGAAAGTTATTCAGGTGCAAGGAATGGGAATTGGGTACTCTTTAATAATCCTAGCCATGACAAGTGCTGCACTAGTGGAGGTGAAGAAATTGAAGGGCATACATGACCTTAAGCTCCAGTTGCATATTATGGCAACTAATTAGTACTTCACTTTAGGTGGCTCTGAGGGTTTCTATCACATTGGACAGCTCAAATCGTTCTATGATCAGAGTTCGGACACCATGAAATCCGTGTCTACTGCCTGATCTTGTTAGGTAATTACTTGAGTTCGATCTTTGTCACATTAGTCATTAGACCAGATAATTTGGATGAGTTTCTAATTTGGATGAATTATTTGATAGGGGCTGTGGATCGGTTTTTTAATCTCCGGTCCCTCCCTCACCTGTCACCATACCAGACTTGTACGCTTTTAGGGGACCGAGAAGTAGACAAAATGTGCTTGGTGGACCGGGTGTTAAAAAGTTGGTCAGGGACCAGTCATCCAAGTTCCTCTTAATTTTATTGCTCATCTTCCTGTGCTCGGAGATTTACTCCAAAGAGACATGTAATCAACTCGTGGGTGAATATTATTGGGCCGGATCGAAAGTGAATTACAAAAAGAAAAGACATGGTGGCAGATAAAAAGCAACTGATATCCATGTAGAAATACCGTGGGTAAAATAACTTCACCCTTTTTACAGTTAAAATGTAGTTGGTGGTTTGAAATTCTAGAAGGATTGCAATTATCTGAATGCAGTCCAGCAAATTTATCTTTTTTAACTGGGAGAGTAAGAGATCCGAGAGTTTTTTTTTTTTTTTTTTTCTGATTTCTTGTTTAAAAAGAACAATAAAATTCTTCTTCACTGGAGTCGTCACATGTTACAAAGTCTACCTGGTGTTATAAAAACAGAGTTAAGCTTATACTTATTTTTAATATTATATAACTAAGCAACATGGGGTTAGGAATCCATTGACTAAAAATACGATGGAGTGGTAGGTGGGGCGTCGTTGGCAAGCTGTGGCCAGGAATGCGGACAACCGAAATCGCGTCAGGAGGCCTGGCTTTTTGAATGCAATCAGTTGGTTCCCAGTCTTTTTAAGATGGCCAAGTTTGTCAAGGCCGGTTCGGCCGGGAGAAACAGACAAACGAAGAAAAGCAAGTGGGAGGATTCTTCACGTAACCATTTAGATAATTTATTTTGGTTACCAACTTACGATGCTACGCTCCCAAGGAGCGTCTCGAGGATCCCTTTTACTTACCCTCCCCTCTCTGGGTCTCCATGCAATCTTTTAATGCTAATGTCAAGCTAAAATATCTCCATAAATCTGGACCCACGTACACCATCCATACAATAAGTTGGCGTTCGTTATACTGAATAGTTTATAAAAACTATTTTTACATTCAGTTAAATTAATAACACCAATAAAATTATTTATGTTATATAAAAAATTTAAATTTATTGTTAGACGGGATAAAAAAATACTTTGCATTTGTACTTGAATGATTGTTATATCACTTAAATTATTTTTATCATTTTTTTTGGTATGATGTTTGAATTTTATTTAAATTAATGAAAATAAATTTAAAAAAATAAATATATATTTTTTAAATTATTAGATGTAAATATAAATTATTTTTAATTTAAAAAAAATAATTTAAATAATAGGCATCGAAGTCCGCATATTTTCACATTGGATGCCACCCTACCTTTGCTTGCTTAAGTAGTATAACACCATGTGAAGGTCATGTAATGTGATTGTCCCCAAGGGAAAGCCCCCTTTTCCATCAACCATACCTAACCAATTTAAAATCGGGAAATTAGCTGTGCGGCAGCCGGTCAACTTCATCTCGGTCGTGAGGGAACATGGACGGGAGTTAATGAAGAAAAAATCATCAAGGAAATGGGACCACTAGCGGGCAATGGGATTAAAAGGACCTTACTTAAACCTTGAAAGAAAGAGGGAGGCACTGGGTCTAGAAGCTAGGAATTTCAACTGTTCTCCTGCCATGGAGCACGAGGATTCTGTGGAGAAAGGAGAAGCAAGGGCTCTGCTTGCTAATAAGGTATGATCGGCTCTGTTTTCTAAGCTTTCTATCTTCTTTCCAGCTGTTGGCAATCGTTGGCTTTTTTCTCTTTAATTTCTGATATTTGCTTTTCCAAAATTTCTTATTGGAATTAGTTTCAATCTATGAGTGAAATTGTTGGTTATTATAGGCTCTCATTACCTTGTTCATTTTGTTGCATCTTGTGGCCTGGAATTGCAGTTCCCGACAACAATTCAGGGTTATAAGCATGATGATTTGGCATCAGAACCCAACTACAGGGAATTGACTTTATGATCCTTCTCTCCCAACTTCTATCCTTGTGATCTTAGGTTTCATCCCTTTTTGCCCCCTCTTTAAGTGCAGATCCAATTCTGAATTGTTTCCACATCCAAACCATCTTACTCTTCATAAGCAACCATTTCAGTGCTGTTTCTGAGCTTCCTTGAAAGTGCTGTTTCCTACCTTATTAGTTGTCATTTTACCAGACATCCAGCTTAACATTTAATATTGTAAAATTTATTCTATATGCTTAGGTCATTCTTATTGATTAACATTGTTCCAGTTCATACAAAGTTGTGAGACTCACAATTATTCTACATAATTTACACTCAAAAGTTCTAAGTGCAGAAATTACACTGAAAACTCACCATAACCTATCCAACCCGATCCAGGTTGCTTAATGTGTCGCTCTTTGTTGCATAACATTATCTATAAGAATAACTAGGGGTTAAAAGGGACAATTGTGTTCGGTGGGATATCTCTTAGAGGCTCAAATTTGATTCGATTTCAAATAAAATAGCATCTATTGTAGTCAATTAATTTCAAGATACGTCGTTACATCTTTCCTACATGATTCCAACGCAAACTCCCATGGTTTTTGCCTCACCAATTGACACAATCATGTGTAAATTATGCCTCCCTGATCATAGATTGTGAATGTCGGCGTCCGTTTTTATGTACGAGATGCAAAATTTGTTGACAGAAAAGTAACAGTAAATACATGGGTTGAGATGATCCTTTTCTTCTTATTTATTTATTTATTTTTTTAGAAGTACTATGGTATTGCCACCTTATGGGTTTGAAACAAGAACCTCTCCTCAGCTCATGCACTGAAGATCACTGAAGAAAGGGTTGCCAACAAGCTGGCCCAAGGTCTGTCGTATCAATGTAGTGATCTTTTGACTGCTTTTTGTTCAATGGAGATAAGCATCTCAGTTTCAAGGTGCATAAGGTCATAAAATCTCTAGGATGTTTTCTATTTTAGAGATTAATGCGATTTTACATATAGGACAAATGTCCAGGATCATAATAATGGGAACCAAGTTGAAAGCTCAAGAAGAAACAAACACTTAGTATTCTATTTCTCAAACAAGGTGACAGAGGGACTAATTTGGAGACACTTAGCACAATAGTTGCTCACGTGATTGCCCCACTTACAAACTGACTGAATGCAAGGCTTTATGACTCTCTGTATGCCCTTACCTAAACATACACAATACCCCAAAAGGCACAAGTATTAAACACTTCCATAGAACTGTAAGAGACATCATTTACAAGTACTTAGAGCTACATTCATGACTGCTAAATTAATACATCTGACTAATTAATACTTGTTTAAATTTGGTTTACTTTCCAACAATTTTGGCACTCCCGTTTCACTCCTCACCACACATGAGCACACATGCACACGATGCACACAGAGACAGGGGGAGAGAGAGTCGTGAAAAGTGCACTCTGATCACAATTTAAGACATGGAAAGTAAGAGAATGTTGTCACAACTCTGAAGTTCTGCTTTGGCTGATAATCATAAACTACGTATTACTGATATGCTCTTTACTTCTTAGTGATCTACTATTATAAAAAGAAAAATTCTCTCTCTATCAATGTAGTGCCATATATGCTTCTTACCTTCATGGACATTTGATATTCTCTTATAGTGATTAATTAAATGATCCTAAAAAAAGTGAACAGACTAACAGAACATTACCAGTAGAGTTTCTTTATTATTCATGCTGATACTTGATCTCGTCTTTCAGAATTATTCGTCAAGCTTCCATGAAGGTGACAGATCATTGGAAGTAGAACAGCAGTCCCGATTGCAGCATAAATCTACTAACTCCAAGGCACCAGCAATTATTTTGGGTATGATCCGCTTCTATAATTGTTTACTAGAGATACAGCCTTCTAATGTACATGGATGCAATTAGTACTGCATGTTTCTTGTGAAGCACAGGGGATGGAAGCCTATAGTTTGCAGATATACTTAATGCTGAACTGTAATCTAGAGGAATTGAATTTACTGTATTCAGATACTTATGTAAATACATTGATCATGTAGGGTTCAATTTCTTAGACAGTGCGGCGTTCAATGGCATTGGTGCAAATTTAGTTGTATATCTTCACAGCATTCTTCATTTGGGCAGTGCTTCAAGTGCAGCAGAAGTTGCTAATTGGAGTGGAACAAGTTATTCCACATCGTTGGTTGGAGCCGTCGTAGCTGATTCGTATCTGGGAAATTACAAAACTATCTTGTATTCCCATATCATATATATCATCGTATGTCAGATTTATAACCCTTCATTTCTCATTCCTAGATTACTTTTATAGTGTTCCTTTTCCTTTACAAAAGTAATTTTATATTTTTCCTCAATTGATAATATTAATTTCATAATGGTACATTTTCAACATTGTATATTCTGATTATTCTTCTGTTCTGATCTGCATTTCTTAAACACTGGTAGGGGATGATAACAATCACTTTCTCTGCTCTCTCTCCATCATTAAGGCCTCCAGCATGTGAAGGAGGTTCATGTCTCCCAGCAAATGGACTTCAAAAATTTGTTTTCTTTTCCGGGTTGTATCTTGTTGCCATTGGGAGTGGGGGAGTCAAGTCAGCATTGCTTCCTTTTGGTGCAGACCAGTTTGATGATGAGAAACCAGCAGAGAAAGAGAAGAAGGGGGCATTCTTCAGTTTGTTCTATCTCTCTGTCACCTTAGGATTTTTTACTTCAGGCATTTTGATAGTCTGGATCCAAGTAAACATAGATTGGGCACTTGGATTCGGGATTGCAACTTTTCTTGTATTTATAGCCCTTTGGGCCTTTCTCTATGGAACACCAAGTTATCGGATGCGGATGCCAACTGGCAGCCCTTTGAAGAGTGTGCTTCAGGTACTGGTTGCTGCTTTCAGGAAGAGGAACTTAGAAGTTCCCCGGGATGTTAGTCTCTTGTATGAGGAGAAAGACAAGTTGGTGCAACAGAGATTAGTGCATACCAATGAATTGAGGTACTCTTGCATAGTTGTTATCGTTGAGATTGCTCCACCCATTAACTATTGAAATATAATGTTAGTGACAAGTCATTAAATTGCAATAAATGTGATTGAATTTATATTACCAAGTCAAAGTTAAGATGGTTTTCTTTGCATATATACATAAATATGTACAAACACACACACACACGCTAAAACTACAGGATCATCACCAACTACAAATATGGCTGTTTATCTTGTGGATGAAACCTGATGTCATCTTAGGTTCTATATCTTGCCTTGCCTTTTTTTTCTGCATTCAATTCAAGACTTCACAAAGGAATACAAAGTGACCTATTAAGATTTTGCATCACATCCTCAGGTTTCTCGACAAAGCTGCTATTGTTCTTGACTCAGATTTGAAGGATGGCCCAGTTCATGGTTCATGGAGATTGTGTCCCATCACTAAAGTGGAGGAGCTGAAGATACTTCTACGCTTGCTTCCAATATGGGCAACCGGTGTCATCTATTCAGCTGCATGTGTTCAACTGTTTACAACTTTCATCCAACAAGGAACTGCAATGGACACCAGGGTTGGCTCCTTCTCCATCCCTCCAGCATCCTTAGGTTCGTTTGAAGTGATATGCATCATGATTTGGGTCATTCTCTATGATAAAATCATAGGCCCAGCAACTAAACCCTACTTCGGGAATGGAACTGGACTTTCCCAACTGCAACGGATGGGAATTGGCCGTGTTCTAATGATCCTAACAATGGCAACAGCTGCATATGTGGAGAAAAGGAGGTTGGAGAGTGTCAGGGCTGGTGAACAATAAGCATATTGTGGCAACTTCCTCAGCTATTCATTCAGGCTGGCTCAGATATCTTCAGTAATATTACCCAGCTTGAATTCTTCTATGGCCAGGCACCTGAATCAATGAAGAGCTTGTGCACAGCATTGGCATTGCTCTCGATCTCACTGGGCAGTTATTTGAGCTCTCTTATCGTCATAATTGTCGAAGCCATAACAACTGGAGGAGGAGAACTTGGCTGGATCCCAGATGATCTGAACAAGGACACCTTGACTACTATTTCTTGGCGTGGGCAGCCCTATGCGCATTAAATTTTTTCGTATATCTTGCTTTTGCGAGGAAGTACACTCTGAAGAAAGTCATTTCGGAAAGTTGAAGTTGAAGTTGTAGTCAGAAATATTAGTCAACAAATTTGAATTGCTGGTGCTATGATGCATTAGAAGTTTCTTCTCCGTACATTTGTGTATAGCTGCAGCAATATCTTGATAGGTGAAGTATTTCTTGTGTCCTAGGTGGATTTTATAGAGTAGTATCAGAATAATTGAATGAATTGTCATGTTATCCGAAAGCATATTTTGAAAGGTGATAATTATATTGAGATCTCTGTGCTCAAATTATTTCCTCAAAAAACAAAGTGCGTGCCCAAGTGTTTATTGGATGAGATAAGTCTGAGATACTTCAGCTTAAATATGCCTGACAATGAGAAGTTTATCAGTATTGCATGTATCTTGTGATCTAAAGTTATATTATTGTAGGCATTTTCTTGATGCAGTCTAATCTAATCTCACTGTTTCGTTAGCGTGGCAGATGTGAGACTTCTCGCTTTGTTTGGGAAAATACAAGAAAAAATTTTTCCCCGATGAACAAAATATACAAGAAAAGTTGGTATCATTAGAGAAATGTATATGGTTGTCATGGCCTTTGGAGACCCCGACATCGTACTGGAGGGGGACTCAAAGACTACAATCAGATGGCTTGTCAGAGGGAGGGTTATTTCCACTTTTAGTCATTTTGAGATCATTCACATTTAGAAGAAGGCGAACAGGTGGCTGATTGAGTAGCCTCCTACGTGGATAACCATTTAAGCCTAATAATATGAAACTTAGCCTAATATGTTCTGATCCAATAACGAGATGTTTTTGTGTTGATGCCGTGCAATGTATTTACTCTAGGGCCATCTAAACATGCTGCCTAAACCAAAAAGAAAAAATAAAGAAAGAAAAGGAAGGCGCATATTTAATATTTGTGGTTGGCAAGGTAAAGGGGAGAGGAAAAAGTTTGCAACCATCGACCGATAGATACTGAAGAAAATCAACTAAAAAGACCGTTTCAAACATCTGTTCATCAAAGAAAATTCCTTTCATCGGCGAAATTGGAAACATTTAGACTTTAAAGCCCGACCGTGTGGGGCTGCAAATCCAAGTTTTTAGGTTGTAGAGATAAATATTCAAATCCAAATCCACTTCCCAGGCAGGTTACCATTTTTTTTGGCCTAACCTCTGTCAACTCCCTCCAGGAAGGGTATCTCTTTTTTTTTTTTTTTTTTTTTTTTTTTTTTTTTTTTTTTTTTTTTTTTTTTTTGGAAAGAGAAAAATCCCTAAAAAATTACAATGTCAAAAATAAATTTCTAATATTTATTGACTTTCTATTACTTCACATATTATTTCAATTATTGACTCTATTATTTTTAATTTTTTTTATGCTCCAACATGTGGTTGTTTCTAATGAATTAGAGAGGTATTTGGTTTGTCATCAAAATTAGAATCAAAATAAGAATGAAAATAGTTTGGAATCGAAATCGAAATGATTAAATTTTTCAAGTATTTGATTTACGATAAAATTAAAATTAAATTAAAATTAAAATTTATCAAAAAAATAAAAATTAAATTATATATAAATTAATCATTTCATTTCAAATCAAAACTTCACTCTTTCTAATTAAACCGATGATCTCACCTCCTTCCTTTCAGTCTTTAGGAGCCGTCTATCCAAAAAACATGATTTTTGAAATGGTTGGTAGTATTTTAGTTATTATATTCAAAATTAAATATAAGTTTTTGAGAGATCGGAACGGTGAGTATATGACTTCTGGACGTTGGATGCCAGCTATATGCTTGTTTTATTAAGATATAATCATGTGAAAATAATGCCAACGAAAGCGGCGGCTCTGCGACCCAAACCTAACTAAATTATTAATGCCAGTAATAGCGGTGGAGCCCAAGGTCAACTTCGGTAAAGTGTGTAACAGTCTCAGAACGTGACAGGATAGGAATCAAATTTTCACTAGCACCAGTAGTCCAGTCTACCCTAGAAAATGTAAGGACCGAAAGAGGCCTTAACATTGGGGACTTGGAACCCTGGGAGCCTAAGCCAGGAGTTCCATTGCTTTCTTGCAATGAAGCACGGGGATTCATTAGAAAGAGGGGAAACAAGGCCTTTACTGCTAAACAAGGTAAATAGATGTGTACTCTCTAGTTTCTGCACTTCTCCCTTGTTCTTCAGGTTAGTCTCAGCTTTTTCCTTTTTTTTTGGACAAAAAATGGAGAAGGTATGCACATCCTACCCTCTTCACTGACTGCTACTTTTAGTTGACAGTCACTGAGCTCCTCCAAGGTGGCAAAAACAAAAAAGTTGCTATTTCTTGCCTAAATAATTAGAATTTTACACAGAATTCATCTCAAAATGTAAACGTCTACAGCACTGATCACCTTTTCTTCAAACGTTGTTCTACGAAACTTTACTCACGAGTCCTGATGGCGTTTTCTGAGGTCCACACACAAACCGACTCCTTGTATCTAACCTATTTAGCCGATATAATATACTGAATCTATCTTTATCTGTTGCATCATATTGGGTTGATGAATAACTAAGAGCAAGAAAAAGGATGAAATATCTCTTAGCTTAGCTTTTATTTCAGATAAAATAGCAACCCATATTTTCTAGGCCCTGGTTGCTGCATAATTTTAAAAGAAGAAAAACAAAATTCCTGAAAGAAGTTTCCCATACTTCAAGGCAAAAGTTTATCTTCTTATCAATGTAGTTCCATTTAAACTCCTTGCTTTCATCTAGACATGATACTATCTCTGTTTTTCTTCCAGAAATTAATTTGATGCTATCTTTGTAAACAATTATTTCATGAATGAATGAAGAAATTGAGGGATGTACCACATTAGAAGATCATTATTATTCATGCTGCTACTTGGCCTTGTCTTTCAGAATTATTCGTCAAGTAATTATGAAGATGACATATCATCGGAAGTACGTCAAGGGCCATGCCTGCAGAATAAACCTAGTAATTGGAAGGCACCAAAAATTATATTGGGTATGCTTTTGTTCCTTTCTTGCTCAGCAGGATACAACATTCTAAAGTATATTTCCCGAAGAGAAAAATTCTTAGTAATATATATATGATAGGATTTCTCATTTTTGTCATGTGAAGTTTGAGGAATAGACTAAAATTTTCAGATATGTTTATTCATGTAACATACAGGCCCATATTATTAAATGTATGACAATCACAGGGTACTACTGTAAATGTATAACATCTACTTACTTGAGCACATTGTTCTTGTAGGACTCGTCTATTTAGACAGTGTAGCTTTCAATGGCGTTGGTGCAAATTTAGTTGTATATCTTCAAAGCATCCTTCATGAAAGCAGTGCTTCGAGTGCAGCAAATGCCTCTACTTGGAGTGGAACAACTTATTTCGCATCATTGGTTGGAGCTGTAATAGCTGATTCATGTTGGGGGAATTTCAAAACAATCAAAATCTCCCTCATTATTTATCTTCTTGTATGTTAGATTTATAACCCTTCATATCCATTCCTACAGTATTTATAAATACATATATAATTTACATTCTTACATGCTCATGTTCATATAGTTGGTAACCATATTGAGGCTTGTTTTTGTTTTCATAGATTTCATCAATTCTCATGCTTTATCTACACTGATATGCTTTTCTTAATTTTTGCTAGGGGATGATCACAGTAACTCTGTGTGCTTTCTCGCCATCTTTAAAGCCTCCAGCGTGTGAAGGAAGCTCATGTCACCCAGCAAGTGCAGCTCAAAATCTTGCTTTCTTTTCTGGGTTGTATCTTGTTGCCTTTGGGAGTGGAGTAATCAAGTCAACAACACTTCCTTTTGGTGCAGACCAGTTCGATGATGAGAAACCAACAGAAAGAGAAAAGAAGGGGTCTTTCTTCAGTTGGTTCTATCTCTGTATCACCTTAGGATTTTTTACTTCAGTCACTTTAATAGTCTGGATACAACAAAATGTGGATTGGGCATTTGGATATGGCATTGCAACTACGTGCATATTTCTATCTCTAGGAGCCTTTCTCTTAGGAACACCAACTTATAGCTTGCGGATGCCAAGTGGCAGCCCTTTGAAGAGTGTTCTTCAGGTTGTGGTATCCTCTTTCAAGAAGATAAACTTGGAAGTTCCCAAGGATGGCAGTCTCTTGTACGAGGAGAATAAAAACTCACATGATTTGGCACAACAGAGATTAGCACATACTGATGGATTCAGGTACTCTATCATAGTTGCACTTGGCAAGGCTTCAGCAGTAACTAAAGATATATTATGCTTGTGAGAAGTTATATGGATTCCATAAATCTGGACTGATTTATATTTTCAACTCCATCCATTCATAAAAAAAAATCAATATGAAGATAGACTTCTTTCAAACTCGGACTGTAGCATTGGACCCATGTTTGAAATCAATCTGTCTACGACCTTATAGCATTGTGTTAGATTTTTGTCATGATTGGTTGAATTTGGACAAGCCCTTTCTCTGATATGATTTGATCTTCACCCATTTCACTAGATCCATGGTCACCGGTTTTGTAGACGAAGCCTAATGCTGTTTCTAATTTTACCTTTCACTTGCTTCTCCTTTTTGCATATTCTTCAGAAGTTCCCAAAGGAAGCAAAATCTGCTTATCAAGATTCTGCGTTTTGTTCTCAGGTTTTTAGACAAAGCTGCTGTTGTTTCTGATTTGGATTTGAAGGATAGCGATTCTAGGAGTTCATGGAGGCTATGCACTGTTACTCAAGTGGAGGAGTTAAAGATACTACTACGCTTGCTTCCTATATGGGCAACCGGTGTCATCTATGCAGCTGCATGTGCTCAATTGTTCACAACTTTCATCCAACAAGGGAGCGCCATGAACACCAGATCGGATCCTTCTCCGTCCCTCCAGCATCCTTGGCTTCTTTTGAAGTGATTTGTGTCATGCTTTGGGTCATTTTCTATGACAAAATCATAGTCCCAGCAACTAGAAGCTACTTCAGAAATGAAACTGGACTTTCCCTGCTGCAGCGTTTGGGAATTGGCCGTTTTCTAATAATCCTAACAATGGCAACAGCTGCACTTGTGGAGGCAAGGAGATTGGGGAGTGTTAGACCGGCGAACCTATAAGCATCATGTGGCAGCTTCCTCAGTTTTTTATCCAAGCAGGCTCCGATGTCTTCAGTAATATTACACTGTTGGAGTTCTTCTATGGTCAGGCACCTGAAAGAATGAAGAGCACGTGCACTGCACTTGCGCTGCTCTCAACCTCGCTTGGAAGTTACTTGAGCTCTCTTATTGTCACACTTGTTGCAGTTATAACAACCAGAGGAGGGGAACCGGGATGGATTCCGGATGATGTGAACGAAGGGCACCTGGACTACTATTTCTTGCTGTGGGCAGCCCTGTGTGCATTGAATTTTTCTGTCTATGTTGCATTTGCAAGGAAGTACACACCGAAGACAGTCATTATGGAGGCTTGAAGATGTTTTTTTGAGTAAAAGCTTAAGATGTAGTTACAGAAGTAAAGTTGCTAGCAAAATTTATTTTGTGTATTATGATGCGTAGTAATACAACCGTAGTAACATCCTAAGAAGGGAGTCTTTTAGTCTTCGATTTGATGGAACAGATTTAGAGTATACTGGAATTATGAATTGCCATAAATTTTGATATTGTCTTAATATAGTTGTTTGATATCTTTCGAGATATTTAACACTATCGATCTCATATGGGGCGCCTGAAAGTTAATGTTTGGAAGCCCTTAGATTTTTTATATATTTTATTTTTCAATTCACATGAGATGTATTTTAGTAGATTGGTTTAATAAATCTGATTTACCAAAAAAAGAAAATTAATGGTCGAGGGTCACCGCATGCCAATGCTTTCAAGGAAGCTTTGCACTCAGCACTTATGGCTTGTTCTTATGCAGGGATTGTAATCATGCCTTTTTGTTTGGTGGTTTTGGATGAAGTGGATATATGAAGGAATGAGCTCTGAGGTTCTTTTATATATCTGTAGATTGTTTGTTAGTCTTTATAGGATGGATTATATCGATCCACCTTCCTCCACATTGGATCGTATAATGCTTGCTTTGACATCTGTGCAGATGGATAAATGAAGGATTTTAGGGTATCTGAGATCTGTACAGGCTGTGGTTCAACGGTCAACATCGCAAAAGAATGGCAATTATTATTTTTCTGAAAGTACAACCAAAACCAAAAATTATATGGTATCTGTTGTTACAAAAATGGAACCATGCAAATTCATTTTTTAACCAAGTCCAACCTGACGTTAGACGCCAATGGTCCCACATCACCAACCTTTTCTCTCGAGGGGCAACATATACCCCCGGAGTGCTTGATTTGATCTATAAGTTCCTCAATGTTGTGGAGGCATTATAGTCATTTTGCTGAACAACAATAATTGATAGATATATCATGGTTGGAAGGAGGTGGTCTTGGGCAAGGGAAGAGCTGACCCCATTGGAAGAGCAATGGAGTTGGGGGGTTCTTCTATGGAGAGAGGGGAAAGAACGCGTTTGTTAAGTAAGGTAACGACTTCTCTTTTTCCTCGAATTTCTCATCTTATTATGTGGTTTTTGAGAAGCTTCTGGTTGTTAATCTAATAATTTGTCCCCTCCCCCCTCCAAAAAAAAACACCCATTTTGGTATCATTTTATGTTGGTTTTTTCCTAAATTCGTGAGAGGATGGAATGTTTGGGTTCGAAACATTTTATATCGGGAAAGAAAAAGATTTGGGTTGGATGCAAGTGGGCTAGCATACGTGTATTTGTAGTGGGGCCGGGTGAAACGGCCACGTGTCAGCTGGTCCAGAAAAACCGGTTTATTACAGATTTCCTTCCATAAATTTGAGAGGTCAACAACAGATTTCCCGGTTCTTGTTTTGGTCTCCTGATTTGGCTGTCGGATTAACTTGGAATCTCTATGCCCATTTTTTTAGCTGACAAGTTCATGTCCTCCAAATTCTTGCCTCACAAACCCCCACCAGACTTGGCCTTGCAAACATACAGTGAATGGAATACACTGATGCATTGGGAGCCTTTCTGGATGAGGAGAGGAGACCGAACTCAGAAGCCTCCCGAACTGGAGACCAACCAGGATGGAGGATCACCCAATCTGGAAGCTTAACTAACAATAGATCATTCTCTGTGAGCTCCCTTTATAAATTCATCAATGTTGGAGCCTGGAGGTCTGTTATGTCCCTACTTCAATGCCTTACGAAGCCTCCGAAGAAAAATAAAGGATGGCTCTGGGATATAACTGGGTCTTCATTTTGTTTTGGGGCTTTGCTTTGTTTGTAATTATGCCCAGCCCTGCTGATTCTGGGCCATCAGTAGCCAAAAATTTATGCAGCATTTATTCTAGTTATCACACAGCAATCTTAACTAATCATTTGCAGAGTGGTTATCAACCATGATAATGAATATCAGCAGCTTAAGCTAGAAAGTACAGTTTATAAATGTTTTCCTTGTCTGCAGATTAATATCGGTAAAGGTGCACTTTAATCATGATTTGATGTAGGAATGCATTGTGTTATTTTATTCTACGTGATCTAGCAAGGCAATCAAAAAGAAGTCCAGGCACTTGGTCATGCACTCCTCTCTTGTGATCAGTATTTTCATGCCTAGGAAATGTGTTACACACCTTTTGATCAGTTTAGTGCAACTTGAACTTCTTATGGTTGATGTATGTTACACTATCTTCAGTCACTATCAGTTTTGTTGATTTAATAATAAAGTTGCTCTTAGAACTTGGATCAGAAGATTGATGGTCATGCTGATAGCTGGTCTTTTTTCCAGAGCTATTCATCAAGATATTATGAAGATGAGACATCACTGGAAGTACCTCTGTTACGGCACAAACCTAGTGACTGGAAAGCACCAAAAATTATTCTGGGTGAGGTTTAATCTATTTCCATTTCATATAGGTTGTTCAAGATTACTTTCTAACATTTTCTAATATGCCCAACATATGGTACAAGACACGTTCTTGTTGAATATGAGCAAAAATGAAGAAGTGTGCAGATATTTAACTAGTTTTGGAAGTATCAGGAATTTCAAGGCCTAGTTTGGTATGATATGGATACTAAAAGGAAACATAAGATCAAATTGAGGTTCTCACGGTTTAGTTTTTGTATCAATATAGATTCTTATGTACAAGCTGTAGAACTTTTCCTGTACTAACCGAATAATCCTTTTTGAGTATATAACATATGACTTGAATTTCCTTGATCTTTTAGGATTTGAATGCTTGGAGAGTACAGCTTTCAATGGCATTGCTACAAACTTAGTTGTATATCTACACAACGTCCTCCATGGAAGCAATGCTTCTAATGCGGCAAATGCTGCTACTTGGGCTGGAACAAGCTATTTTACACCACTTGTTGGAGCTCTTATAGCTGATACATACTGGGGAAATTACAAGACAATAGTGATCTCGCTCATAATATATCTTCTGGTCTGTCAGATTTCGAATCCTTCATCTCTATTCCGAAAGCATTAGTGTGATACATTGATCTCCATTGCTATAAATCGTGACAATAATCTTTTTTCTTTTACACTGATCTTTTTAATGATTACTAGGGGATGATTATCATCACTGTCTCTGCTTTCACTCCATCTTTAAAGCCTCCTCCATGTGAAGAAAGCTCATGCCAGCCAGCAACTATGGCTCAGAATCTTGTATTCTTTTCTGGACTGTATCTCATTGCTTTTGGGAGTGGAGGAGTCAGGTCGGCATTGCTTCCTTTTGGTGCAGACCAGTTCAGTGATGAGAACCCAGTCGAGAGAGAAAAGAAGCTTCATTTCTTCAGTTGGTTCTATGTTACTGTCACCTTTGGATTGCTTACTTCTGGCACTTTGATAGTCTATATACAGGAAAATGTAGATTGGGCACTTGGGTTTGGCATTGCAACTTTGTGCATAGCTCTAGCCTTTGGAGGCTTTGTGTTAGGAACACCAATTTATCGGCTGCGGATGCCAGGTGGGAGTCCTCTGAAGAGTGTTTTTCAGGTATTGGTTGCCTCTTGTAGGAAGATGAGCTTGGAAGTACCCACAGATACCACTCTATTGCATGAGGTGAATGACAAGAACTCAGATAATTTGGAACAACAGAGATTAATGCATACTGAAGAATTCAGGTACTTTTAAAAATTTAAAATGAGAGGTGCCACAACTGGTATTTTTGGATTAAATTTTACAATGAAGCCACGGAAATCCATATTCCAGTATCCAAATCAAGAAATGTTTTTCAAATATAATGCTTTGGATATATCGGTGAACAGTTCCTCTTTCTAGGGATTGCTTATGAAGTTATCTATTTGGCAAACTTCTGAAAATATCAAGACTCACCAGCAAGGACTAAACTGACTTTCTACCAACTGGTCATTTCGCTTAATCCAATATGTTCCCTTCCTAATTTTATATTGTTTGCACAACTTACATCTATTAAAATCATTAATAAATGAAAGCCTCAGCTGTTCCTTCAGTTCATTCCTACTGTCTCTCTGAGTCTTCTTGTAACGTTGTAGAATTTATTAAACAAGCCTTCTTTAAGAAATTATTTGATGTGTGCTCAGGTTTTTAGACAAAGCAGCTACTATTTTGGATTCAGACCTAAAAGATAATGATCCTCAAAGTTCATGGAAACTTTGTACAGTAACTCAAGTGGAAGAATTGAAGATACTTCTGCGCTTGCTGCCAATATGGGTGACTGGCATCTTCTACTGCGCTGCATATTCTCAGATGGCTACCACTTTCATCCAACAAGGCAGTGCAATGAGAACGAAGATCGGGTCCTTCTCTATCCCTCCTGCATCCTTGTGTTCTTTTGAAGTGATATGTGTCATGGCTTGGGTCCTTTGTTACAATAAAATCATAGTTCCCATAACTAGAAGCTACATGGGGAATGGAAGGGGACTTTCAAAACTGCAGAGGATGGGAATTGGCCGGTTTTTGATTATCCTAACAATGGCAACAGCAGCATTTGTGGAGGCGAGGAGATTGGAGAGTGCCAAGGCTGGTGAATCTATAAGTATCGCATGGCAACTTCCCCAGTATTTTATTATCGCAGGCTCAGAAGTCTTCAGTCTCATTACCCAACTTGAATTCTTCTATGGCCAGGCACCTGATTCAATGAAGAGCATGTGCACAGCAATTGCATTGCTCACCGTCTCCCTTGGCAATTACTTGAACTCTCTTATTGTCACACTTGTTGCTCTTGCCACGTCAACAGGAGGGAGTCCAGGGTGGATATCGGAGGATTTGAACGTGGGCACCTCGACTATTACTTCTTGGGGTTGACAGGCCTGTGTATATTGAATTTTGCTGCTTATCTAGCTTTTGCAAGGAATTATACACTGAAGAAAGTCATTGTAGATACTTGAAGTTGAATTTACAAAACCAATTAAAAACAAGGTTGGTTCTTGTGTTGTATTACACGGAAAATTACAATAAACTAGATTGTTTTCACTACTGCACTAGTTGTATGAATGCAGCATGTTATGGAAAACAGATCCTTTTACCAATAATAGAGGATATGATAGAATTGAATCATTATAATTGGATTGTATATTGTAAGAGATTGATAATATTTCGAAAAATCAAATATTTATGTTAATACTCTTAATTTTACTGAAGTTGGCACTGGGAAACTTCTATTGAAGTATTAGTTCTTCTCCACATGAAAAACTAGTTATGAGATTAAATTTAGTTTATATGCCTTGCTAAAATAAAAACATGCTTCCCTGTATTAAAATGAGACAAGAACAGATAAAGCAAGACAAAGTAGCTATGGGTGATTTCATTGTCCTATTAATCATCAAACTAGCAAGCGCTCAACCTTTTTGCTTTCATGAAATATGGCAACAGGATTACATACAGAATGTAAAAATACAACTTAACTTTTTTAAATCATCACCTTTCATGCGTGGTCCTTATGCGAAGAGAGTTCTTTAAGAATATCCTCACAGAAAGAGCTAATGACATAGATAAACCATTTTAAAATTATTTCTGATTTCTAGTGCATAATGTCTCCGATATTTTTATGTTCAAATTATGGAACTTAAAAGTTGCTTAAACGTATGACTAGAGTCAATCAGATAGCAATGTAATTTCAAGATAATTATATAATTGATATGTTGTTGGCGGAGGCAAAACATCGCAATGGCTAAATTAGTCATCATGCCGTACACCCCACCCCATCCCACCCCAACCCAACCACAAAAAAAAAAAAGAAAAAGAAAAAAAAAAGCCTGAAATTAAATAAAATGTTAACATTGACCAGGCACCTAACCAGAAATCTCTTAATCACTTATCTGAGTTTGAAAGGCCAACTGATGTTCGTTAACTTGTTTCACAGTGAATGACCACATTTCAAGCATACACCTAAAGGATATGAGAATGTTGATTTTTTTTTTTTTTTTGTCAAAGATAATGACATTTACTGTTTACATACATCTATATAATATCTAATTTGAATCCATATAGATATCTTGGATTTGTTTGACTAATTTATTCACCATTTAGTTCCCATTGGTTGATCCATTCAACATATAAGTGCTTTATCATACAAAGATATCAGAGGCCCCTTTTATAGAAAGAACATCACAGTATTTACTATTTTCAAGAAATACCATTGGAGTCATAGAATTGTCGAATTTAAAAATGTTTACGGTAAGGATTTCTCACTTTAAGTTTTGAAACTTCTCTTTTAAATCTGAAACTTTTCTTCTAAGAACACTATTAAATTATATTAGGTTGAGATCATCAAGTTCAAGTGTGTCTTGGATAGCAGAGGACTTCAAAATCTAAAGTATCTTAATTTTACTCGACTCGTAATCTCCAGCATCAATCAATTTGAACTTCAAATAGAGCCATAGTACATATGCTCCTCATCCCTACAATACAGTTAAGAAATCTGGAATGGCACTAATATAAACAATAATTTGGAAACCATGTACGTTAATACAATACTATTGACTAATGATAATGGGGGATAGGTTTTCCAAGATTTCTATTGCATTAAAAACTAGTAAGTCATCATAGCATTGCATGTGTATTCTCACCTTGATTTATGCTTGTCTAATTTATTATCACCTTGGAAGACTTGCTGCATGGAAATTTTATACAAGCAACCATTTGGCAGTTATTATTCTAGAGTTATTTTTAGACATAGAATACTTCAAAGGATGTGTTCTTCACTGACAGATTTCTTAGGAGAAACATTTTTTTAAGACTACTCTTTGATGTCTTTATCTGAGCTCGGAATATGTTATATCAGCTTCCATTTTAATTAAATGTATAATTTGCACGATGAGTAGTTAAACTATAAAAGAAGGAAAAGATCCTCATATTGATGCATAGAAAGATGAGATCACTGATCAAATCTTTAGCAGTTCATGGTTATACACTAACTAAAGCCAAAATATTGTCCATTATGTTGCATGCATCACCTTTTGGTTCTAATACTGCAACATTATGACAAATATTATGGCATCAATTTTATCAACAAAAAAAAAATAATGGCATCAATCATATTGCCATGCAAGACACATGCCATAACGTTTTTACAAATCTGGTTTGATTAAGAAACCAATCATGAAATCAAGTCATAAACTTGATCTCGTTGAAAAAAACTTTTATTAAATAGTATTAAAGGGTTGTTTTGTTCTGTAAAGAGTTGATATAGGCTTTGTTAGGATGTTTGCTCTGTTTTTCCTTTGGTTCTTCGTAACCCATGTAATAACAAAAAAAAAAAATAGTATTAAAGTTTACAATGACGTTGTCCAATTATTTCATCTCGGTATTGTACGATTGGCATCGAAGAAGGACAGTACAGATCTCGGTCTCAATCATCGGGTCAAAATTTGCGCGTAACAAATAGGTAAGGGTCAAGAAGGACCTCCCCAAACGCGGAAGCGGTATAACAGTTTCCTGAACGTCCATTTCGGCATCTTCATGAACGAACAACGGTTGAGATTTGTTTATACAAAATCCATACATGTATGGTACCCACACAGCATTAGCGACACGCTATTAAGAGCTACAAGAACTTCTGAGGAAGCCTCCCCTTCTCTCCACCTAAAAACGAAGCTTTTCGGTGTCTCTCGGTCTTCGAAATTTTTTTTTTCCCGAGAATATTTTGAAGGTTTTGGATAATTTGAGCTATAGATCGAGGAGAGGGAGAAGAGAAGGAGAGAGGTAGAGGAGAGATCGATCATGGGACAGGCTTTTCGGAAGCTCTTCGACACCTTCTTCGGCAACAAAGAAATGAGGGTGCGCCTTTCTTGTTACGATTCTTTTCTTATATGATCGAATCTTTTGATCATTGATTGATCCATAGGGGGCCTTTTTTTAAACTCCTTCCATTGCACCTTCTGGATTTGTTCTTTTTGGATGTTCTTTTTGATTTCGTTCGCTGTTTAATTGGGTCAGTGGCTTGGGGTTCGGCGATTTGGAATTTTAGGTTTAGATTCGAGCCTGTTGGTCTGGGATCATGGGAAGTACAAAGTATTTGTGAATTTTTGAGGTGTCGTGCGGATTTTCTTTTAGACGGGATCGTTCGCGGCTTTATTGTTTTGTGTATTTTATTAAATGATCGGAGTTTGAAAGGTGTCTACGGAAATTTCTGTTTTGTTACGCAATTGGAAACAATTTTCTTGTTGCACAGACATTATTTTTCGGGCATTAATATTTCGATTTGGCTGCACGATGTGCATTGCTAGGTTCCATGATGGTTCTTGGCATGGTAGCGACTGTCACTCGTTTCCAATAAATTGCTTTTAACTTTTTAGTCTTCTTGCTTCAGATAAAATTCCTTGATCTTCTTCCTTCTATATTCAAAACCATCATCTTAAGTAACAAACACCTTCCATCATATTTGGATTCATGGTTAATCCTATTTGTCCCCCACAGTTATGCCTTGTGAATAAATCTTTATCACTTAAAGAAAAAGATTTGAAACATGTATATTAATGTGCAATCGTCATTTTTGTTAAGCTGGTCTTCTTCGGCTGCAAGTACAGTGTTATAAAGCTTCTTATTTAGTCCGTTTTGACGATTTCATTGTTTCCAATTTATTAATTTATCTTGTTAAGATGATAGGAAATAATGTAAAATACCTAGTGAGGCTGAGATGAAACTATGGCGTCAGAACTTTTTATGAGGTTTGAACTGGGGAAGTGAGTTGATTGCCTCAACTATTTGCTGACCAGACAGAATCAAAGATGGGTTCAACGGGGTTTTCAAATATAAGCCTCACCATTTGAACTTTCCTGTGACCCTTCAATCTTGCTGTGAATTAATTGTTTCCCATATCTGGAGACTAGACATTATTTACTCAAAACTTTCAGTAATTTTTTTTAATGGATTATACGTTAGTGAGATGTTATGCCCAGCTAGTTGGTTTTAAATTTTGATATACATGTAAATTTAACTAAGAACATGTATAGTGATCCCATTTTATTAGATAGAAATATGGAACTTTAGGCAGCATAATAGGATGAGAAGGAGGAAGCTCTTTAATGTGAGAGTTGGATAAGACTTAGAAGAGAGAATGTTGATGAACCATACATGAGGGAGAAAACAAAAGTGGTGCATCTGAATGTCTAAAGATGAATTATGAAGATCTTAAGTCAGGCCTGGGTGGTTTCAAAACAAACAGTGGTCAAAAGGTTGGTTGGGAAGATCAGGCTGGATTTATTTTTTGTAGTTTAATGCTTTGGAGGGTGCGCTTGATCATAAATAGTCAAGGTTAAGGTTTTCTGGTTTAATACAGAGGGATTAACGAATAAACAAAATGCAAGTTTTACTATATGGAGATGATGGTTGATGAAGATATTGCCTTGGCATTTAAAGAGAACTTTGACATTTTCTTTGGTTCTTATTATGATCAATGAATCAAATGATTTGGGAGCAAGATTGCTTGTGACAATAAGGTAGTTCTAGATTTTCAAAAAGGAGCTCTTGTGTGTTTGGAAAAGATCGGGATCTAAATACTATAGACGTCACTTTTAAAAAAAAAACTAAACGTGATGGGAGTGCTCTATATAAAAGCACTAAAATTCATTTGATCTCACAAGGTGGCATTAGCTTATGGATATGCTTTGCTATCTAGAGTAGTCCTTTTGGACCACAATGAAACACTTCTTTTTGATAGGGTATTACACCATTTTTTCAACCAAGCTAAGTCACATTCCTATATGTTAAAAGGTATAGCTAGGGGTGAGCAAAAACTGAACCTGAACCAATCAAATCGGTGAAACTGAACCAAATCGCAGGTTTGGTTTGGTTTAAATTTTATTCGGTTTGGTTTGGTTGGTTTTTGACATATAAAAAAAGGTTTGGATTGGTTCAAGTTTGTTAGTAAATAAAACCGTTCTCAAACCGAACTGGACTGGCTTTAATAAAATGACGTTATTTTGATTAAGGTGTTATTTATGTTGGAGTATTAATGTATTAGAAAATAATTCTGGATTTATAGTGTTGTTTATCAATTTAGCTTTGTGTTGATTAGCCTTAAACCCTAAGTCACTTACTTGCTGGATTGTTTATTTTTGTTGTAATTGTTGGGCATTTTATCTTAATCCTTAATGATGGTGTTTGTTTAAAAATTTTATTTTGTTGAGTGACAATATTTTATGTCATTTTACTTGATAAATTCTCTGGTGGTACTCTTATGTGAAAAGAAAACAAGTCTTCATGAATCACAAAAAAAAAAAAAGGGTAAACCAAACCAAACCAGACCGTTTAAATCATGTTGGTTTGGTTTGGTTTCAATCTTTTATTGATCCGGTTTGGTTTCTAGAAATGCCAAACCGTTTAGGACTGGTTTGGCTTAGGTTTGAGCATGAAACCATCCAAACCGGACTATGCTCTCCCCTAGGTATGGATGATGCCTGAAATTCTCAATTTGGTACTTTGTTGGAGCAGTTGGGTATTGCACAAACATGAAAGTGTAGTAGGGAATCAGGCAAGAGTCATCAGAAACATCTTGATGAAAAAAAATCTTGAATTTCGAAAGGACATCCTCATAATTTGGTGGTCTTGCTTAGTGATGATGACCATGAGAATGTTTTGATTGTATGTTATAGTCGCCACACACACACACACACACATGTCTACACACACACACATACACACATAAGGGAGAAACCAAAAGTGGTGCATATGAATGTCTAAAGATGAATTATGAAAATCTTAAGATAGGCCTGGGTGGTTTCAAAAAAAAAAGTGGTCAAAAGGTTGGTTGGGAAGATCAAGCTGGATTTGTTTTTGGTAGATTAATGTTTTGGAGGGAATGCTTGATCATAAATAGTCAAGATTAAGTTTTTCTGGTTTATACAGAGGTGATTAATGAATAAACAAAATGCAAGTTTTACCTTACGGAGATGATGGTTGATGAAGATAATGCCTTGGCATTTAAAGGAGAACTTTGACATTATCTTTGGTTCTTATTATGATCAATGAATCAAATGGTTTGGGAACAAGATTGCTTATGAAATAAGGCAGTCCTAGATTTTCAATAAGGAGCTCTTCTGTGTTTGGAAAAGATCTGGATCTAAGTACTATAGACTTCACTTTTAAAAGGAAAAACTAAAGGTGATGGGAGTGCTCTATACAAAAGCACTAAAATTCATCTGATCTCACAAGGTGGCATTTAGCTTGTGGATATGCTTTGCTGTCTAGATTAGTCCTTTTGGACCACGATGAAAGACATTTATTTTACAGGGTATTACACTATTTTTTCAACCAACCTAAAGCACATTCCGGTACTTTAAAAGTATAGGTGATGTGTGAAACTCTCAATTTGGTACTCTGTTGGAGCACTTGGGTATTGCACAAAACATGAAAGTGTAGTAGGGAATCAGGCAAGAAATGAGTCATCAGAAACATCTTGATGAAAAAAAAAAATCTTGAATTTCTAAAGGACATCCTTATAATTTGGAGGTATTGCTTAGTGATGATGACCATGAGAATTTTTTGTTTGTATGTTATAGTCGCTACATGCATGCATACATACATACATGCATGCATGCATGGATGATGCATCCATGCATCCATGCATGCATGCATGCATGCATAAGAAGGTAATATGTATGCATGCATACAGTATGTAGATTGAAACTCTAGAATGAGCATGAATTGGTGTTCTTTTGTAAGGTTTTATCTGGCACAATTTTATTCAGTCTGTTCATCGAAGATGGGAAATGCTTTAAATCTGTTGACCCAAATATTCAATAGATACTTTTATTCTTTATTGTTGTTTATCTATTCACAGCTTTAGTTTTAGGTTTCATTGTAGCTGACATGGAAAGATTATTACTAAAGGAACAACAAAATTTTCGTTTGAGATGTGAAACATCATATGTTTCGTGCCCTGCATGATGTGCCATGTAGATTGGAATAATATATGTTAAAATTTTCAACGGCAGCCTACTTACTACCTATATCACTTGATTCTTAACCCAAACTAGTTCTGTCATATTTGAAGGTTATTTTGTTCTTTATTTGAACTTTAAGTTTACTGATTCTATTGGCACATCAGAGGTTAAATGTGGCAGATGCTAGGCATATCAGGATACCTACAACTCTAATTGCTGGTCTAGCATTGTCATTGTGATATACATTCTTTTTGGTAATAGATTCTCCTATATCTCCCAAGCAGCTCATCTGAATTTTCCTCCTGACTTTGTTGCAAGTTTATAAAGATGTGAATTTATTATCATTTATTAAAAAATGTTACGGAAGATGCATGAATTAGTACTCAAACTTGTTTAATTATATCGCACATCATTTTTTAATCTAAATGTTTCTTAGATACCTTTTATTTTATCATACATTTCATTTTTCCCCTTGCTTGTATGCAAGGTTTTAAAAACCATGGCATGGCCTTTAATGGAGGGGTCGATACAACATGTACTGCAATATGGGCCCATACAGCCCTGTCTTTGCCCACACAAGGGAGTACCTGTATCCATATGGGTCAATATGTGGTTGACTTAGGCTGGTAGGGATTCTATGTATCACTGACATACCATGCATTTTATATCTTTGCTTGCATTCTCCATTCTTTCTTTATTATGGTAGTTTGGAATTTGCTCGGCCACAAATTCTAGTCATTGGTTAATTGTACCATGGTCCTGTCCTTTTGACCCTCTCAAGTTTCCTTGAGTATTGCTTACCTCCCCTTTTATTTAAAATTTTTATTTATATCCCTTAAGTTCATAAAGTGATCCAATGTGGTCCCGATACCTACGTGCCACCTAATGCTATGAAGACATTATCTAAATGACAAAGTTACCATTGTTGTTTTTTTTCCAATTTCTGATCAGGATGGGCTTTGGTGCTGTTGCCCAACTCCGAGGCCCTTGTTCCCTGCTCGAAGGAAGTTCTCTCCTTGTGCGGCATTGATGCATCGAGGCTGTCAACGATGTCGCAGGTGATGTCCCGGCCTCACCATCCAACTCCTAGATGTTGATCTAGGGAAGTTCTTCTCAGCGGCTGTGCTCACCTTCCCCAGCATTGCATCCATTGATAACCTTTTCCTCAATGCTGGGAATAGCATTGGTAGCTGCAATGGAAATAAAAAAGTGAGAAGATGGATTAACACCACTTCAAAGGAGGAAAATAATAAAGAAAAAAATGGCCCTCTTCATCTTCTTATCCCTTTTTTGTTATTTTTCTTCTCTGTTTTACTTTTATTGGGGTAGATTTATTGCTATTCCTTTTTGGCCTCCAACAACAACTTTGTCGTGAAGTCTGTGGACAAGTCTTTGTTCTAATCACCTCGATTGCAAGCTCACCCTTTGGGAGCCAAGATCCACCAATCGATGCTAGCAACCCCCACTCCACCTATGCAAATGCTAACGTTCTCCACCTTGTAGGATCCTGTGATGATAGCCGGACAACTCCCCCCCCCCCTCACCCCTCACCTCTTGTTATTTACTCAGAAGAAGCTCCACTATTTGTCTCCCCCCAAAAAAGCAGAGAGAGAGAGAGAGAGAGAGAGAGAGAGATGAGAAGGCAATGGATGAATGGAGGCAATTGGAAGGCCAATTGATTGAGAGTGATCGAAAAAATTCTAGAGCTTGCGTGAATATTTCGAAGCAATTTCTTGGAGTTAGGACTCGATTTTGTCTTTGATCTTGGTGGGTTTGAGGGTTTCAGAGGTGATTGGGGATGGATTCGATGATTGGACTGGTGGTGGATGAGAGATCTGAGGGTTGGGGAAGGTTCTTGAGGGCATTGTTTGAGTTGTCCAACATTGAAGGTGGGGAGAGCTTCTCGTCTGGTGCAGTCTGGGTGCAGTGAGTTGAACAAGGGGTGATAGAATTGGACCAACAGGAGGAAAGGTGGGATCTAGCTGGATCTCCGAGATGGCTGGAGGAAGCTGGGGATTGTTGGGCCTGATTTCTTCATCCACATCTCGGACCTTGCTGCGATCCTCGAGCCTGAGGTTGCTTTGGTGTAAGCCTGCATTTCTCTAGATCCCTATTCGAGACCTCCCTTGCTCTTTTGTATCCCAAAAATAGAAAGAAAGTGTAGCCAAGTGAAGGGCATTTAGTCCTAAAGTTGTCATGTGACTTTTACATGAAGTAATCCATTGTGGTCAGGTAAATAGAGATTGACGGTGCAACCATATTGGATCACTTAATGAACCTAAGGTATCTAAATGTTTTTTTTTTTTTTTTTTACTTTTATAAATAAAGAGGAGTGAAGTGAGACTTAGGGAAACTTGAGAGGTCAAAAGGTATTTTCCCTAAATGTTACTCTTCAACTCCTATTTTTCATAACCAAGGAGTTATGTATTTTGAGTTTCAGAAAATGTAGTTATTAAGTCTATCTCATTGAATTTTGATATGAAAAATTTACCTTCTTATTCCATTATTGCATATGTACTTTGTATGTACTGATCATGCTATTGGACCTTATCAGATGAAATACTGAAATAAGTGGTTATGCTTAATGTTTGCTTCAGTTATATTTGTTGCATATATATCACCTATCATTATTTGACGGTGCCTTAATCCTGACATTCTAGGTCCTTTTTGACCATTTTTTCTTCCTTCTGTACTCTAAAATCAATTCTCTTTTCTTGCCATCAGTTTTGTTATTTAATATTTAATAAAATGTACTACGTATTTTTCATTTTTTTCTTATGTGTATGAAATGATATGCCATAGGTTGTGATGCTTGGACTAGATGCGCGGGTAAAACTACTATTTTGTACAAGTTGCACATTGGAGAAGTTTTATCAACAGTTCCAACAATTGGTATGCATGGATGATACTATGAACACTCTATGCAATATCTCGTTCTGTGATCGTAAAATAAGCATATTTGAAATTTATTGCTAGGATCTTATTTTGGGTGTTTATGACATTTTCTTCAAAGAACTTAATGAAAAATGAATGTTTAGACTTCTTAGTACTAGAACATATATTGATAAGTTCAGATTAATTTTTATGAAATAGGAAGAATCGATCTCCTTTTTAGGTGATAACTGGTCTATAAAGGACACTAACAAGAGAATATAAAAATCAAAATAGGAAAAGTGATTGATAATAAACATAACATTTGATTCGAATGTGTCTAATCCAGGGTCTTATTTTGCTTGCATCATTGTGATGATAAATGCTTGAATTTGATTATGTTGGATAGGATTAAGAAAAGATGATAGATGGGGAGAAATATTGTCTGCAGTAAAAAAGACTTGTTCGTGAAGATCAAGGGTTGAGTCTTTTAGCATGTTGCCCACAAGAATCAGGTATCTTATATCATGCTTATATTGGCTAGGGACTGATATTGTTATGCTACAAATATGCCAGAAAACACTTAAAAAGCCTATATTTTTGGCATTTCATTATCTTTTAGTTCTAATTCAAATCGAGATATACAGGTTTTGAGAATACGAATAAGGATTCAAGCTTAGCATCTTATCTTTTAAGTCATTTGATTATGTACATTATTCCAAACGAACACAACTTAAGAATATGCCTTAACAATATAGGATGAGAAATTCAAATATAGGCAAGAAGCACAAACTTTAATTTAAAAACCTATAAAACTATATATTAGTTCTTGATGAGGAAAAAAAATAAAATTTATCTATTACTTATAATATTCAAGTCGTAGCATCCAGCCATGTTGACCATTGTTGTCCATAACTATGTGCCCATAGATGTCTAGTCACATGCTTGCATGTGCCTTGAGACAAGATGATTAGATGCACGCATCTCCCTACTTTACAAGCACCTCCCTCTTTAGTAATTATATGATCTTGGTTCACATTTTACTGTCTTGAATAGAGAAATAGAGGATTGCACCAGCTAAAATTTTTAGTTTGTTTATCAAGTCATTTTGATAATAAAAAGAAATTAGCAATTAGTTAGAAGATCGCAACCATCCATGCTTTTTTGCATGCACATTGCACTTGTAGGGGGGTATGGAGATATTCCATCATATAGTTTGCTGGTTACCTACCTGTGTCAATCTTTTTACATCACTTGGGTACAAGTTGCTACCCATTAATATGGGTGCAGACATGATAGATACCTACATATAATTTCAACAATCTTGCTCAATTGTTTTGTATGAATCAACATAGAATCTTTGGACATCTATCATGCATTAGAAGGAAGAAGGGAAACCAAGAATTTGCAATAATTTTCTCAAGTTGTAATTTTATAACATCTACAGGCTTTTCATGGCCTTATTGCTGGTCATTACTGATCCTTTGATTTCCTATTTTGAATAGGAACATAATATGAAGCAGATATTCCTTTTTTGATGATATTGTCACAGTATGTTACCCATCACTTAATATTAAGTAACATGACCAAAAGAAATCCCTAAACTTGCTGGCCTTCTTGCATTTATAAAGTCAGCTGTATGATATTATAGCATATGGGGTTTCTTCGTAGCCTAACTATTAGTTAGTCTGATCAAGTGTCCTAGTAGAGATAGAGTATCCTTTGCCTGTGTCTTTGTCTTTTTTCCCCAAAAAAGCATCATTGCTGGGATGTACAGCCTATCAACTAAAATTAAGAGATAAAAAAGCAAAATGAATAAAAGTCAGTCGCACAATTATTATGGTCAATCACCCTTTTTTTCGCTTGTCTTTTCTTCTGTAACTTGATCTTTTACATTTTTGCACAACCTCACAATTAACTTGCTGGAAATTATTGGTTCTTCTTCAGAGATTGGTAGTTCAGTAAGAATGTTGCTCGCATAAGTGTTGGTTAGTTTGCATGAGCTTTTGATTCAGTCTACCTTTTTCAGAAACCTTCGTTGAGGGTTATTGCAACTGTTATTTTTCCAATGTGAGGCAGAAACCATTAAGCACCTCTTTTATAATATTAAAGGATTTCGAAATGCATGAAAAAGAGCCAGCTAAAATCACATGTAAAAGGGTAGGCAAGAGTCTCTTTCCACAGCTTTATTGCTGGCTCATATATGCACTATCTCATTTTGCAGGATAACCCCCGAAGAACCAATAGAAGGAATGGTGTACCTAACTGATATTCCAACAGAATAAATGGTTAATTTTATTCTGAAAGTGTATATGCAGATTGCTTTAGTATCAACATTAATTTCTATTTCATGTATATAAAGTAAAGAGCTGTTTTTCCCCCCTTCTTCTCATTATCAGTGGACCTTCTCTTAGCTTTTCTTTCGTTACTTGTCAAAACAAATCTTCTGTTGCAAGTAATTTTTTCTGGTAAACCATAAATTGCTTGATTTCATTGATTTGTTTATGGGATAATAAGTTAATCATAACTAATTTCCTGTTCATCATCTCTAAACATGAATACTTTACGCAAAAATTTTAGAGGATGCCTGCAGAACATTTTGTTTTTAAAGACTCTTTGTTTATGCTATCATTGGACCAAACTGGCAATGTTCTTTTAAAATGTTGTAGAAACATGGACTTATGATTTTATGCTTCTGGTAGAAATTCTTAAAGCATCAGAATTTTTTTTTTAAGGTCCCCCACCTTATAATCACTTTTTTTTTTTTTTTTACTTTTATTGGGAAGTAAACATCTCCTTGGATTCTTTCCATTAGAAACTATTAAATCTCTGAATCCCTGAAGACTGATTTATACTTTTAAGAATTGTGCAGCATTAGTTACAGTTTTTTCGAAAAGAAACTTTGAGATATGCAACTGTTAGCTTCTGATAATATAAGATATGGGCGTTTATGACCAACACATGCCCAATTCTCTCTTTTAACCCCCTTTTATAACTTCTGCAGTCAAGATGATAGCAACCTGTAATATGTGATATATGAAAATGAGCCTTTCATCCATCTATTCTTTGCTTGTTATGCAGCAATAAAATATGGTTCTTAATGAGCCATTAAACTTACTTCATTATTATTATATTGTACCAAAAGGTTTCTTTTATGACTGCTTTGGCACTTTGGTTCATAGACTTCAAAGTGGACTTGTGGTTTAACACTTTGTCTTCTTATTATGTAGGCTTCAATGTAGAGAAAGTTCAGTATAAAAATGTCATATTTACGGTGTGGGATGTTGGTGGGCAAGAGAAACTGAGGCCATTGTGGAGGCATTACTTCAACAATACTGATGGTCTGGTAAATAATCACTAGTTTTATTTCACAGATGAGTTATAGTTACCGTTTCTCCTCTAGTACTATTGAACACTTCAATTTAGCACTCGAAATTCCATAAATCTTCCATCTTGAAAGAATTTTGTACCTTGAATCAGAATCCTTTTTGCAGAAGCTTTACAAAAATGTTGGTAAACTAAGCGACATTCTTGAAAATTGTCATTTGCATTATGTAAAATCCAGTCCTGTGTGAGAGTAACAACCCATCTTATTGACCATTCACCTTACAGAATATGTGTTTCATAAAGTGTGTCAGTGTTACTGAAGCTGGAATATATTTTAATCCTTTTTGATAGTCCCTGTTTGTCTCCTACTGAGGTGGGAGTTGCTGAATAGAGAAGGCTGTTTGATAGATAGGTGGGGTAATCAGGGGGGATTCGATCTCCCAAATTTCGTGTTATTGAAACTCTAGAATCAATTTAAAAGGTGATACCTGGTATCTCAAGATCTTGTGATTGTGGGATGACAGCCTCCCCTCCCCACTGATTCAGCCTCCTTTCTTCAGCCTTTCCCACATTGTGGGGGAATATTACATGGATATGGTGGTTGTGCAATTAAGCAGGTCCCTCTATTGGCAAATAATGAAATTTTCTGTTCGCTTTCTTCCTTGCAGATTTATGTAGTTGATTCCTTGGACAGAGAAAGAATTGGGAAAGCCAAAGCAGAGTTTCAGGTTTATTCTTAGTTAAGACCATTTATTTCTGCATAAAAGATTTCTCTTTGCAGCTTTTATGTGGGTTACAGCTTTTATGTTTTCTATCAGGCCATCATCAACGATCCCTTCATGCTTAACAGTGTCATATTGGTATTTGCAAACAAACAGGACATGGTAAGTCAAACTGGCAACTCAAAAATCACAAGAGCATGCTGCTTATATGCAATAAAATCCATGCATTTGTGAGGAAACCCAGCATGCCATCTTAACATCTAACATATCATGCTAATTCATACCATTTCAAGGGCTTCTTTCTTTTCTTTGGAAAATTGGACATGTATGCTGCAAATGTTTCCTTCTTAATTCATTAGCAATGAGGGACTGAATCGAACTTGCTCAAATTTTATTGCTCAGTTGATCCATGGCCACATTTTTTACTTCAAGTTATCGTGAAGTGAAAAGATGCTCAAAAAGCTAGAACAAATTATTTTGAATTGAGATGGTGGGTTGCACCCCAAAAGGTTTTAGAGAAGAGCTTCCTTGAAGTGGTCAATTTAAAAGTACATATGCTGATGTGTTCAGATAAACATGCATAAGTTGGCATGTTTAGATAAACATGCAATATGTCGCTATGTCCTACAAATCTTTTTCCTAAGATTAAGTTAGCTTTGCATGCCCATATCTGAAATATTTCCCACAGTAGCTAAACACATCGATATTTGGTAAATCTGTGGTCCTTTTCCCCTAATTTACTCTGTATTTGTTCGTCTTCTTGTGACCACACTATATTAATCAGTTTTGTTTTACTGCCATTGGTAAGTTAGCTTTGCATGCCCATATCTGAAATCTTTCCCACCATAGCTAAAAGCATCGATATTTGGAATATCTGAGGTCCTTTTCCTCTACTCTACTCTGTCTTTGTTCATCTTGTTGTGACTGTACTATATTAATTGGTTTTGTTTTACTGCCATTGGTAGAACAAATAAGCTTTGATTCATATTAAATTCTTTGACCTTGATAGTGTTGGCTAATTTTCTGGAACTTTCCTGTACAACCACCTTAATGATGTGATCTTTGCTATGCTTATCGTACATGTTTCTTCCATGTTGCCTGAAGCTCTAACCTATGTGCATTTTATATGTGGCATGGCCTGTATTAGTTTGTACATTTCTTGATTAACTAAATTTTTGCCATCATGCATGTGACTGTGCAATATCCTGTATGGACATCTCCACTTTTTCATTTCATTATATTTTCTATGTTTAGTTTGACTTCATTTATATTTGTGTTCACATTTGGCTTGCAATCATTATGTGTTCTTTTTTCTTTTTGTGTCTACTTGATTTAGGTCCTTGTCTAAACTTTATTTGATTGATGTATTTCTAATTCAGTCAATCAGCAGCACATCATTTGCAACATCATTGTTTGGTTCATCCCTTGCTAGTATAAAGAGATTAGGGTTTAAGGTTGTTGCAAGAGTTGACTTACCACAATTCAAAATCCTTGTATTACTCTTTTTCCTTTTTTAGAAGAAAAACCTTTGCTGGTACCTTTAATTTTTTGTTTCTAAGTATGCCTTTCAAATATTCTACTAAATTACCTAGTGGTGCTTAGGTTCTATGGCTTTTCCAAAGTTGCTATCTGTTTCCTTAGGAGGTTTAAGCTCACTCTCACATATGATTTGCAATTCTCGATTTGGAGAGAAGATTTTATGGTAAACTTTTGCTCATTGTTTTAGGCCTTGTTTGGCCAAGCTTTTAGAGTGGCAGAAAGCACTTTTTGGCTCTCAGAAAGCACTTTAGAGTGATACAATGATGTTTGGTAAAAATGTTGGGAAGCTGTTTTGACTTTGTCAGAAAGCTGAAAAGGTCTACTTGGGGAAAGCTGTATTTTGAAGTTTTTCTCAAAAGTACTTTCTGGCTAATGTCGGGAAGCTGTTTTGCTTTTTTCAAAGTACTTTATCAATATGGTTATCAAACAGCAAATAGTATTTTGTAAAAACTCTACTTCCAAAAGCTCTATTTCTCAAAAGCTCTACTTTCAAAAGCTTTAAAAGCTCTACTGTCAACGGCAATCCCAAACAGGGCCTTAGTCTGTTCTGTTTAGTGGAAATGTGGAATCTCTGATGTGGAAGGCCTAAATTCATGATCCCTGCCATGAAATTTGATCCTCAAAGTACAATTTTCTGATCTTGGTAAAGAAAACAAAAGAATAGTTTTTAAAAGTTCTAGTTGGAGTGAAAAAAATTTCTTTCGATTAAATTGTGGCAAAGAAATCTTTATTCACTGATGAATTTCTAACCCCAAAAGTGCAACTTTTCAATTTTCATGATGAAAACATCAAAGAGTAGTCCCTAAATTTACAGGTTGGGTCGAAAATCTGCCTTTTGATAAAGTTAATGCAAAGAAACCTTGGTTCAATGAGTGGCCTGCATTGATTCTTTTGACTAACTAGCCATTTACTCAAGGAGTATTCATGTTTAGTTTCCACCTATCTCCTCTTGCTTTCTTGCTTTTTGACTATTGATGCATAATTACTTTTTTCAATGTAGATTTTTACAAAATTATAATATTTTCAATGTACATTGATTATTTTATTTTTTTCAATATGTATTTTATTTTTCACAAAATTGTAATATTTCAACATGAATTAATTATCAAAATAGGAGAAAGATAATTTTGAGAGAAAATTTTTTAGGATACCCCACCATGTTGAGTGGGGGTAGGATAGAATGTAGTAGATCCCACTCTATGGAGAAATTGGGATCCCCATAGTGATTTAGGGCACCGGTGATCTAAATCTCATGGTGATCTAACCCTGAGTGATCTAAGATCACTACACTTAGTAGGCCATGGTTCGGTGATTAAAGATTCTTTGGTATCTATGAGTAACATATTTGGTATTCCATGAAAATTTAGATTACTGATCATATAATACCAAAACTACGCATGATATATTTCATAAAAATATATTTATTAATCATATAAACTATATTATAAAAAATACTAATAGATTTATTAATATATTAATAATTAATATATTCTACAAATATATATTTATTATTTCTATAAATTATTAATCCTACAAAAAAATATATTAATTGTTATAATAGAATTAATATTTTTATTTATACTTATAATATATTATTTATTAATACGAATATTTATTCTGATTAAAAAATAAGGCAAATAGAAGTAATATATTAAATATTTTTATTATATAAATATATAGTACAATAAAATAGTTTTACTCTAATTTAAAATTATCATCGAATCAAAATATGGCAATAATATGATTAATAATATATTATAATGTAATATATACCATAAATATAATATACAATATCAATATAACATGAGATATATAATATTAATATAAATATTAATAGTATACTGATATGCCAATTTTTTCACTAGATTGAGGGATATTTTTATTTTAAATTTCAACCAAGATCATTGTTCGAGGATGATCTTGAATTTTCGATCTCAAGGATGGATGTCCCATCATTGAGTTGGATGTAAGGGTGGCAAAATATGATCCGATTTGCCAATCCTATCTATGTTCGATTTGTTATAAATAGGTATGGATTTGGACTAAACAGGTTCGAATTGTAAACATATTGATCCATTTAATATGTTTATTATTTGGATTGGATTCAGATTTCAGACATCTAATTTGATTAACCTGTTTAATCTGTATAATTTTTGGATTGGACCAGATTAGGTAGTATATAGGGTCATTTAAATAGAGTGAGTAATGGGCTTCTTCCATCCCTACAGAACCTTTTTTTCAGATTCCTCAGGTTATCGTGTCAAATCCCACAGTGGACAACACGCCACGCTACCCTTTATATTTCTAAAATGACCCAGTTGGCCAGTCCCCAATTCGTGTCTAGGGTTCCCCTCCTTTTCTCTTCCCCACTGCCTACGCCGTTACATGACCGTCAAGTCCCTCTTCCAGGTCCTCTCCCTCTACTCCCTTCTTGGCAACAATGGCCTTCCCCTCTCCACCCATTCCTCCGCTGTCGTGCATGCCATCCGCTTGCAACTCCTGCTCCAATGGCACCGACGTATCTGCCCACACCACTCCATCTACAAGGTCAAGGCCAATGACGGACGAGGACAAGGGCGGAGTTTGGGAGGGAGGCAGTTGAGAGGGGATTGCGGCGAGGTTCGGGACGGATGAGGAGAAGGGCGGAGCGGGAGGTGGCCGAGAGCTTCGATGGGGCAGAGCCGGAGGCTGCGAGAGCTTGGGTTGGTGAAGAGGCGGCCACGAGTGCGGTCCTGAACTTCAATCACCTGAGGAATCAGGAAAAAAACATGCTGAAGGGCGAAGCTGCGATCGAGCGAGCTGCGCGAGGGTAGAGAACAGGTTTTTACTTTTTTTTAAAATTTTTTTAAACAGGTTGGATTCTTTTTTTTAACTGGGTCATAAACGGGTTGTAAACAGGTTGGGTCGAGTAGCCTGTTTATTAAATAGGTTGGGTTTGGGTTGTAAAATCTGACCTATTTAATAAATAAGTTGGGTTCGAGTTCAGATTTTTTTGGCTCGACCCGTATCTAACCCGATCCGTTTATATCCGAACCAATCCGATTGCCATCCCTAGTTGGATAGTGATTTAAGTGGAGGTGATTTGAGATCATTGCCACATAGGATTATCATGGTGCGACCAAACATAATGATCTCATTACCTCCATCCACATTACTCTTAATGTTGGGTAGATCATCCCATATTATACGCCCTCTACATGATTTGAATTATTGATCGACATGTATCATTAAGTTATTGGGTATAGGGTACAGTCCAATACCGAGAGATAAAATCTTGCATCTGAACATCACCACTCTAGACTCCTTTAATTTATCATTGATGTAAGGAGACTAGGAAGCAAGCTTTCATTGAAACCCTCTTGTCCATATTTCTTGATATGATTTACAAAAGAGCTATTTTAAGAGTGGGTAGTGGTAGTTCCTAAATTTGGTGGGAAGGAGATGCAAACGATGAACATGTGTTAGAAATTTTGGCCAATATTTGCTTAATAGATAGGTAAAAGAGTTTGCCCAAGGACATTTTATTCTTTAAAACGTAGATTTATAATATCTGGATTCAGAAGTGGTCCATTTTAAAAATGAAGCATAATGTGCCAATTAATTACTTTTAGTTGACATAAATTGTGACTGTAGCCTATGGTCTAAGCTAAAAAATATTTACTACCAAAAAATTAAGAAAAAAAAAAGCTCAAAAGTGTATTGTTAGGTGCCATACAATTTCTGGAGCTGGCACGGCAAATACGGTAAAAGTTCTAGCAGCAAAGTTTAATCCCCTTCAAATATTAAATGTCAACATCATCAGATCTTGCAATTTGTTTGAGTTATCTGAAGTTTCATTTGGTCCATTGAAAGATCTCTCTTTCAGTGCTTTACAACCTTTGACCATTTCGTTGAATCGTGGTCCATACTCATCTAGTTTTGCTTATTGCATCCTCTTGACCATATTGTATATCACAGAACTTCAAAGTCAAAATTTAGCATCTTCACTTTTATTATCATCCTTTTATTATGAGTTGTAACATTTTGCTTGAAATACTATATATAATTTCAAAACATCGAGAAGAAATAAAAAAATTGAGCTCATTCAAGCTTTTCCTAACCTTGTGTGGTAGTCTGGGAAAAGGTTCGCTGAACTGCCTGGTTCAGGGCATGCCAAGCTGTATCGGCAGCTGACTGGGATGGTTTCGGTTTTTGAAACAAGAAAACAGCAGGAGGGGGGGAGGGGAAAGCAAAGAGAGGAAGAGAGAGACAGGGGGAGGGAGGGAGAAGATGGAGAGAAAGCCTCCGGAGGCCATAGGAGTGCAGCAGAGCTCATTGCACCGCTGTCGAGCTCATTGGAAATCGGAGGAGGGTAGAGGGAGGGAAGGAGAGGAAGAGGAATAGGAGGCTATCGGAAGAGGCGCTTCGCTCTTCTCTCTATCAAAACAGGGGCTTTGACTCTTATGTCTTAATTTTCTTTGCTTTCATTAGATGGATTGGGCAACATAGTTGCTGACTTCACTGTTTCTTTCTTTTTTTTTTTTTTTGAATTTTCAGTTGAAGTTGTCAAATCAACCGAAATTCGTACTTCATCCGATAAGAACCAAGAAAATATGAAACAAGGGCTAAAGCCCCAGTTTTGATTGGGAGGAGAATGGAGAGCAAAGCACTGCAGCCCCTTCGGGTTTTGAAACCAACTAGCTCCAGCACAGCAGCCTCACCTCCCTCTTCCTCTCCTCCCCTCCCTCTACGCTTTAGCTTCCATTGAGCTTGGCAGTAGTGTAGTGAGCTTGACTGCCCTCTGGAGCCCTCTCTTTTTCTCCCTCTCCTTCCCTCCCTCCTCTCTCTATTCCTCTCTCCCATTCTCCCTCTATTCTCTCTGTTGGTTCGGGTCTAGTATGGAATGGCGTAAGGACATACTGAACCGTACCGCCGATCGATCGATTTGGACTTTAATACCATCATAGTGAACTTTGCTGAGAACTTTTAGTGTCCTAATCCAAGATTTTAAGTCTCAACGAGATGGGGGGCATCCTGACCATCTCATTCCAATCCTATGAGAAAATGGGATCAGAATAAGATTCGGAATCCAAAACCCATCCATGTGGAGAGAGGAGGAAAGAAAGGATGGAAAGGTGAAGAAAGGGAAAAAGTGAAAGAAAAGAAGAAGAAAAGAAAAGAAAAAAAGAAAGGAAGAAAAAGGAAAGAGAAAAAAAAAAAATAAAAAATAAATAAAGGAAGAATTAAGAACGAGAAAGAAAAGAGAAAGGAAAGAAAGGAAGGTAGAAGAAAAAGAAAGAATAGAAGAAAAGAAGGGAAGAGAGTCAGAGGATATCTATCAGAAATGCTGTCGGGATGGGGCAGGACAGTGGGGTGTCCCATTTCATGGAAAAATGGGGACACCGTCATCCCACGAGATTTAAAACCTTGTCCAATCCTTATCCTAGAGAGCATTAGTTGTGGAATTTGGCAAAAAAAAAAAGACCAAATTCTTGTGGAATATGTTGCATGTTGGTCAATCATGAGTTTTGCTATTCACTTGGAGATATGTAAGACATGGACCATGGATCGTGGTATATGATGCATTTCTAACTAGACTGTGCCTTGTGAGAGCACTTGCAAATATACCCCTAATTTTAAAGAAAGCTTCTTTTAATTGGGGTTTCATATCATTCTCTTGTATGGTCTTGTTGATCTTAATGTTGCAATATATTTTTATACATTTCTTTAGTTCTTCTAGAACGGAAAAATAGATTGATCCTTGGAAATTGTTCGCTTTGAGGCTGTAGAAAAGGTAGAAAAGAGAGATTTTGTCAGTTGGAGAGTTCTCATAAAAATGACATGGAAGGCATGCTGTTCAGCATGCCTTTTTCAGATTTATTGCTGGCTAGTGATATTTGAGTTATCTCTTGTTTATGGTATGGTAACTTCATTGGCCCAGAATTTATAACGAGGCGTGGGCTGTGACATCACTTAGGTTTTATGATTTGTTGGAAGGCACTGCATTTTTTTTCCCATTTAGAGAGGGTACTTCGTGGACTGGAATATTAAGTCTTGTACGGGCATTGCGTTGCACCCGTCTTTGAATTTATTCTTGCATTGACCCAAGCAAGTTGAAAAATTCACTGATCTACGGGCATCTGTCTTTTATAAAGGAATTACAAGGGTGTATACTCTTTTTCTTTTTTTTGATGTTAAGGGGAGGCTCAATAGAGCCACCCAATAAAAGTGTGTATACTCGTGTTCCTAAAATCTGATGTGTTAATATTCTGTCATGCAGAAAGGTGCAATGACCCCCATGGAAGTGTGTGAGGGGCTTGGTCTGTATGACCTGAGGAACCGGATATGGCATATCCAAGGGACTTGTGCTCTTAGAGGTGATGGCCTCTATGAGGGTTTGGATTGGCTGGCCGGTACTTTGAAGGAACTTCAAGCTTCAGGACGTGCTACCTCAGTGGGCACCTCATCATTCTGAACCCAAAAGGTTTTTGCCTGAAAACGCCCACGATTATATATTAAAAAAAAAAACTTTCCCAAGGCTCTCTAATTTTCTTTCATCGATAGCATCTGTTTCATTTTCAGGGTTTCGGTTATTGGGCCACAGACCACGCTTTGCTGAGGTCAACTGAGTTAGATCTGATCCCTCCCCATGGTTTTAACTGCTGCTACTTTTCAGTAATCTCCTATTACCAGCCTCAAAACCTTTACTTGTGGGGAGCCATACTCCATGTAAATACTGTTGACTGGTGTGGGATACATGGCATGGGATTTTTCCACTGCCCATTTGTTGTGTAGTATAGATATTAAAATAAAAATAGGATATTGTGGGCAGAAGCCTGGATTCATGTATTGTGGTGTGTGAACGGTTGTGTATTGTTTTTTGGCCTTGTCGGTCATCGGCAAAGAGCGCTCGAGGGGATGATATATGTTGTACGTTAAAGAAATCCCGTTTCAGCTAGCCCCTTTATTTTGCCATTAACGTGGTGGTGGCGAAGTGCCATTAACATCAACGGTGGGCCATTCATGTTAATTTTTTTTTAAGAAGATGAATAATAATTTTGAAAAATTTGGAAACACAAACTCACCTAGTGAATTACTTGTTATCTGTGTTTTTTTCTTTTTGTTGGTAGACGCCCAAATATAAAATTTTAGCGGTTTATGTGATTTTGAATGTAAAAATTAAAATAGCCGTGCCAGATGGTTACTTTGCTTTTCATGTGCAGTCTTGAAAATGAGACGGAGAGCGAGCGTAGAAATTGAATGGACTGGTTGATGAAAGACGGTTCGAGAGTCCGAGTTATATATCAAGCTAAAAATAGAAACAAATAAATATTTGTACAATAGATTTTTTTTCATATACTCATTTTCAGTCATTTCACGATAACAAATTCCACACCGCGCGGAAGGGAATGGGCCATTAGAAGAAACCCGACAGAATGGACGGCCGGGGATACTGAATGGCGGCCACAGCCCTCATCAGGTTCTCCACCTTCCTCTCTGTTGTAAGGGATCTATGCACACGGCCACTAGAGGAATGTTCAACATGTGAGTGGGGCCGTAAATGGATCAGATTATATCGGAGATTATGAGTGAGTAATTCTGTTCCAATCTAGTTTTTTGATCGAATTTCAAGATTGGATGCAGATCCAACCTGATAGAAGATCGGGTCGGATTGGATCCATAATTAAAATTTTCGATCCAATTGGTCATTTAGATCGGATTGGATCCATATATAACTCGATCTTGATCCAAAAATATCGGATCCGGATCAAATGTAGCCAACTACATTTTACTTACTTTATGGGGCTAATTACTATTTACTACACAAAAAAGATAATAAAGAATATTACTGTCAAAATATAAATTATGATATAAAAATAATTTTAAATCTATCTTTATATTAAAGATACTGTTTATACAAATCTTAAACCATAATTTAGGGGCTCAAATAGATTCGGATCCTAATAATATAAAAATTTAGGTCAGATCTGTCCGAATTCAGTAAACTGAAATCCGATCAGGGAAATGGAACAAATTCAATTTTAGAGCCCAATCTAATCATGTCGATCCTTTAAAATGAGTCGGATCGGATCTAAATAAGTTAGGTCATGGGTCAATCCTAACTATTTGCAGCCTTACGTGCAGGTGGGATGTAGGGTGTCCACGAGTGACTGGAGGAATTGGGCGTCAATGTGGAAGATTGGCCGCTGCCACCTTCCCGAGGACCAGCACGTCGACCAACAGGTTTAATTGTATTTTATATATTAGGGTTGCAAGCCCACTCCCGTTGCACCCTAACTTAGGGGTGCAAATTTCGTGAAATTATTAGGTTGAGGACCGAGGATAAAATGCATCCATCCATTCTTTTCATCCTAGGATAATTTCACTTCAGATCCATGTGGAACTGGTCCACGCCGTAATTTCTCGCAAACTTGAGCCAGTTTGCTCAACCATAGCCTGACCTAATTTGGCTAGGCTCGGGTTGCAAGAAGTTACCTGTTTTTCTCAATTTGGTTCAGGCTCTGTTAAGAGTCCTGGGCCACCAAAACCAGCCTGAGTTAATGTAATGAGGCTACTAATGTAAGCATTGCCTGCATTTTGACAATAAACTCCAAACCAACCTAATCCAAAACTAAGCCAGACTTGCGATCAGTTCTAGACTGAATGACTGAAAAGCTTGTACTCGAGCTGGGATGGTTGAGCTCATTTTCTGCCAGACTGGGATAAGAATGTATATCTTGGCCCGATCGATGGAATTTGGTTAGTATTGCCCCTGATCCAAGCTGCACAATTTGCACGCAATTAGACCACATTCTTTTGCTAACACGTGAGGGTTGCACGCAGTGGGACTCACGTGTAAGAGTGTGGAAGCATGAATCTTTTGTGAAGTTGGTACTTGAAGAGCCCTCGCATGAATTCAGAGGGAAAGAATGTTAAAAAGGCTCTCGAACATCATATCTAATAACGTAGGAAGAGATGCCGTATAGTAGCCTGACACGTTACACACTTACCCATTATTTTCTCCCGTCACGTGTGGCCCAGATAGGAGGGAAGGCTGGCCTGAGTCCTGTGGGCACTGAGGTTTTTTTGTAACAAAAAAAGTCGGAAAGGTGGACATAAGAAAAGGTACTGCATGGTTGGGGCAATAAAAAGGGAAAAGTTTGGAAGGAAGTATATAAATTTGAGCGAGTGGTGGGAGAGAAAGAGAGAGGAGAGCGAGAGCGAGGGAGCGCGCATAAGGATGTGCCCTAAAATAATCTAATTTTAATTGGCCAAAAATTTCAAGAGTAAACTAACAAAAAAATAATATTATTAAAAAAAACTTAATTATATATAAAATTTTAATTTTTTAAAAATTAATTTAATCTTAAATTTTTATTAATATAATTAATCATCAAACTTTTAAATTTCTTTAATTTAAACTCTATTTATGATTTCTATTGATTTGCTGTGATGAAGTTATGATGTATTTGTCTATATAGTAAAAATATATTTATATATAAAAATCGATAATGAGCTAGAATGATGATTTTTATTTTCCAAATTAACTTCTCTTCAATTAAGATTTAATCTCAGAAATTCTCTTCCTCCTTGTTCTACCCTTCTCTTCATCCTCAGCCCCAAATGACAGAAAAGTAGATGCAATCTTGGAGATCTTTGACATCGCTTTGGTAATCGACAGCATTGAGATCTTGCTCTTGAACTTTTCACTGATCTCGATGAAATTGCTCAGATTTGATAATTCTCGGCAACTCTGCTGCCCAACCACACCAGAGTACCACGAGGCAATTGGATTGAAGGAATCAGAACTCCGACCATGATTGGAGGGTGAGGAATCCATTTCGGAGGGTTGGGGTTCGAGGAAGCCGGCGGTGGGATGAGGAAGGAGGCTACACCCCAAAATTGGTAGGTTAGGATTTTGATGAGCTCGGAGACATCCTCTTTGATGCCCTTATCAGGTTCTGGGCTCCATGGGATGGTCTCATTTGATTCCGCTTTTTTGGACGGTGACTTCGGGACAATCTTTCGAGCTTCTTCTTTCCCTTCTCTGATCATTGCCATCACTATTATCAGATCTCAACGAACTGACGAGAGACTTCACCAACAACGACATCTTCATCTTCCACCTGCCCATCTTTTTGTTCAATACACGAAAGAGAAGCTTGGCCTGAAGGCATGTGGATTATTTTATTGCCACTGCGATAAATGAAAAATATGGTTTGTGCATCAATTTTTGTTTTTGTCATATGGACAAACCACATCATAACTTCATCGAAATTACAATCAGGATCCGAATCGAAGAATTTGAAAGTTTATTATCTGATTGCATTAAATGAAATTTAGGATAAATTGAAAATCTTCAAAAAATTAAAATACATAATTGAGCCAAAAAAAAAAAAAAAAAAGGTGGGATATTAGATATAGCCATTAAATTAGTTAGTAAGAAGTAATTCATCCAACATATATTTCGCCTCACATAAAGCACTTGTTAAATAAAAAAAAAAAAAAATCGAGTCTGTTATTGGTTCACTTGCCAGACAAAGAAGGAACGTTCTATCATTTTTTTATACTTCACCAAATATATGAAAGGGCGGATGGGTCCTTATCCATTCTTTCTCATTTATTTATCTTCTTTCAATCCATCTTTCGTACAAATAAAAGATAAAAATTAGATTATTTTAAAGACCATACTGCCAAAAATACCAATTCAAATAGCTAAACAATATAACGGAGATGTGAAATGATTAAAATCCACTCTCCAGAAGTCTGCATCAAACAGATTACAGACCTGCAAATGAAGGGAAATCTGATGCAGTTCCGATCGCCAACACATGCCTGTACATCTAAAACTGCTCTCCAAACGTGTATCAGAGCTATATACAAAAACACCATCCTACCTCCTCACAACACATCATACGCCAATAACCACACTATCACCTCTACTCTACATTGCAGAGGGATGTCCCCAGGACCACATCAATTCAAAACCAAAGCCAGCGAAAATTACGATCGACCCAGTCCTCCCTCATAAAACAGCAGTAACCCATTTACCATACGAATTTTAGAAGCAGAATCCTCATAAATTCATGCAATCAACCTGCTTCTTCAAACTGGAAACCAGAGTTCCAGATCCAATATCCCAATGCACCCTGCGGCGAATCACAGTTCCAAACCCATAACAGCTTATTATGACTAAGAACAATCCACAGCACAAAAGCTTCAACCTATTTGTTGATTGCTTCTTTATTAATTCCTTCAAAAGGACAGCAGACACGGAGAAATAGCCTGTACGTGTCTACATTTCCATGGTTCCAGAAAGCTTGCAATTACAAGCAGATCAAGGCAGTCACAAGCGGGCAATTCGAAAAGCCCATAGAGCTAAGTAGAAGGAATCACTCGTAGGCCCATTTATTGTCATTCCTTATCTTGGCCTCTTCTTCGGGAGTGAAGTCACTCTCGATACCGAAGTAGTCGCGGACGTCCGGGACGGACATATCCTTGATGGTATCGGCCACGGTCTGGCAGCAGAGGTCGAGCAGCGGCTTGGTGTTGAGGAAGCTGGCCGCATTGATCAGGTCGAACAGCTCGTCCCTGTCCAGCTTCGCGAACTCCTTGTCCCACTCCATCAGCTGCTTCTCCTCCTCCTCCTTTCCGCCACCGCCGTGGCGATTCCAGTACTCCACCACCTTGGCGAGCACCGAGCCGAGGACGTTGGGAAGGGGTACGCGGCTCTGCACGCACCCGGCGTCGATCATGCCCTTGATCATCTCCGACTGGTTCGCGACCAGCGATTCCACCTCGAATTCCTCGCCGTCGGAACTCTTGAGAACGATCGTCTTTGGGGCCTCCGCCACCGCGCTGGTGCTCGCTACGTCAGCCATGATCGATGGGTTCTTGAACTCGAACCTGAAATCAAGAAGGACGGGTAAGGATCGATCTTGATGATATCAGATATCATTCTTGCAACCAAGAAACGCATTATATGGTACATATGTCGTATAAAATTGGTGAATTCCGATCTTCTATGCGATTATAAGCCACATTAGGGTTACGATCGGTTGGAAGGATCGGTCAAATTAGGTCTGCAATCAGCAAAAACGCTAATTCTTTCGGGAGGAAAAAGAACAGGGGAAGAGGATTCCGATCAAGACGATCTTCTCAGGGTCTAAAGCCCAAGAAAGAAAAAAGAAAAAAAAAAAAAAAGATTCGAATGAAAGAACCCCAGAGCAATTCTAGGGTTTCCAAACGATGAAAAGGGTCGGAATCGAAGAGTAGATGAAACTCATCAAAGAAACGTAGATTAACATGATCAAAAAAAAAAAAAAAAAAGACTCCATGTGTTTACGATTGAAAGAATCCGATCGAATTCTTGAAAACACAGAGAAGAGAGAGAGAGAAGAAATGAGAGGAAAACAAAGAAAAGATGGAGATCGAGTTCTGACCCTGATGGAACGCGGGGACTCTGGAGAAAAGTGGAGAGGGCGAAAGACGAGGGAGAAGCGAGGGAATGGTGTGCATTTAAAAGGGACGAGAGGGTGCCGTGAATCCTTACGGGAGAAGGAATTGCGTCAGCGGGTGGGGTTTGCGGGTTCGGTGCGGTTCAATCCAACTCAAACCCACAATCGTGTGTGTTTTAAGATTGAACTCCTAATAAAATCCAGTTCCTTAATCCTTAAAGGGGAGAGGATACGGTGTAGTTCCTTAATGTTGAAGGAATTGTGTCAATGGGTTGGTTTGTAGTTTGGTCCGCTTCAATCCGCCCTGAAAAAGAAATGAAACTTAAGATCTAGAACCTTATTATTAACATATGTATGTAATGCATTCCTCCAATCTACAAGTAGCAATCAGGTCAAATCGAATATAAGATAGATCAAAAGCGGTCAATCCAAACTTCTTCTATTTATTAAATGGTTTTCAAAATATAAATCTAAATTTGACCACTTTATTAAAGAGATAATCCAATCGGATCCACAAAATAATGAGTCTACTTAAATAGGCTAAATGGTTAAACATTATCATCCCTATGCAATCAATCGAATTGAATTAACAAACCCCATGAGATTGTCTTTGTTGCATCTTTTGCAACCATTTATTGGAAGAAAATAAATGAGGAGGTCAAGTTGTGGGTGAAAGCCAGGAAGTATAGAAGGCTTGTGGGAGAAAGGATGGACAAACCCATCAAGCATTGCCCAGCGGAATGGGCAATGCTTTTGGATAGCAAATAACAAAGATCACCGATGGATATGGATTTTATTATGTTATCTTCTGTATTGAGGTTGACAGATATTATACTATATAAATGTAGTATAATCCATTGAAAGGGAAAAGCGGTGGGTCTTATCAATCTTTGATTTTTCCACCTATTCTTATGTCTTTATTTCATTAAAAAAATATTAAACTCTCTTGCATCTGTCTTCCGCTTTTCTTATGTTCTCTACAGTGATCAACTGACCATTCTCCTGTTGTAAATGGGCCTTCTTCGCTGTAAAATTCACGGGAGCTGTCGATGGACCAGGCCGCAATTATCTAACTCAAGTTCAGACCCTAAGCCCAAGTTGCAGAAACTTGCAGATGCCGACATGGTATTGCGTTCATGCGACTGTTCTTTTAAGGATATGCCAGTTCCATGAGTTCATTTGTAGACAAGGTGTAATGAGAACACAAAATCCTGAAAGAAAAACAACTACATATATAAAGTAAGAAGGCTAAAGAAAAAGAGAGAGAAGAAGATCCTTCACAAGTAGGATTAACTCCATTGAAATAGTTTACATTGACTCTAATTGAATTATGAAGCAATCCAACTACTAATTTGGTATTACAAGATTTAGTTTGAAGTTCAACCGAATTACTTCTGATTAGTGAAGCATTTAAAAACTGTTCTATTGATTTGAGTTTAGTGAAGTTGGAAATGCAATCAAGAGATAAAATATGGCTTCTCCATGATGATAAGATATGTAGAAACCAACAATAGAAACATATTATAACTTGTGGAGAAATCACTACGGTTTACATCTATGGAAAAATATAAAAATTAATGCTACGGGGCTCCTGTGGTTGTTTGGTGCAACAAAGCAAAATTTCCTTTTACCTGCATTAGGGGAATTATGTAAGTTAAAGAAAGTATGCAACACATGGAGGTGGTTGAATGTTGAATTGCCAAGCCAGCAAAAAATTGCGCAGATGAATGCAATACATGGATGCATGCATGCATGTATGCATATATGTACTTGAGCTTTGTATATTTCTAACCCTCGAAAAATCTTGACAGAAATGCGGGACTTGAACTAGGGACGCAAATGGTCCAGTCTAGACTAGTGGAGAAGTTTGCATAATTTTCTATTGTGCCGGTTCAAAAAAAAAAAAAAAAAAAAATCTGGCCTGATCCATATAAAAGTTAGCCCAAGGGCCGGCCCATTTTCATATCCAAAACTATGGCACAACCCCCAAGATTCACTAGCTTGGTAAACGAAGCAGCTTCATGTGGCTGATTCATGCTTTCCTAATATCAAGATCTTGAAAAAAGATGAACTTAAACTCGAAGTTTGAAGAAAACTTTTCATTTTTGTACAATAGGCGGCATAGAAGAAAGATGTGAAGATTTCTCTGTTTTAAGTAAACTCCTACTATCTTTTACATCATGGCAATTCAATGAAACATGTACATAATGGGGTAGATAGAGTAAGGTATCTGTGTTGTACTCAGTATGGTAACATCGTATGTGTGGTTAACTATATGTTGTTTCTATAATATTAGCTATACTATAAAAGCGACACAAAAATGTAAACTTAAATGACAAGATTTTTAAATGGACATGAGGTGGAGCTCAATAAAATTCAGAGACCTTACTGAACTGAAGCTTAAACATTTCAGACCTTATTGAAGCAGAGCCTAAACAATAATGCTACAATAAAGCAAGCCAGTCAACCCTTCAAAAATTAAAATAGATTGGTAGATTTTCTTTTTTGGTGTGAACATAGATTTGTAGATACTAGTAAAGAATCTTGGAAGAGAGAGACACTTGACCAAGGAAAAATCATACAATAAGCTCCTGGGGAAGGTAAGCTAACTAAGATACAGTAGGGACTAAACAAAACATAGCTACTAATTAAACAGCCCTGTGAATGATCAAATTTCCATGGAAAAGGGAAGTAACCTAAACTAGTTTTAGTACTCTAATGATGAGCAACTTGAAGCATGGATATCGACCATTTTTACTTCTTTTAAACATCCTGATCTAAGGGGTGTTTTCTATGATGGTGGCATCTGCTGTTTGTTGACAGCTTTCCCTTGTACAGCCTCCATAATTTTGGAAAGAAATGACAGTTGATGTTACATTCTAACCGTCCGACTTAGTGTGGGGTAGAGGTCCGAAGACTTGACAAATGTGACCAAGAGCACCAATCCGACCTTCCAAGCTATCCGATCTGTGAGGAATACATGGTTTACAAGTCCCTTACTTCACATATGAAATACCCTAAAATAAGATAAAATAAAATTCAGTCAGCAGGAATGACCTTTGTTACCCATCCTTTTTTGAAACTTTATTTCCTTTGGATGACAAATTATCACTCAGAATGACATAAGGTCTTTTGCCAAAATATTTCTCTTGGCCAGGGGCATGTTTGGTTGTCTGTAAGTGAGTTGGTGGGAAGCCAATTAACCTTTTCAAAAAAATATTTAGCTCTTGCAACTCTCTTGCTAAAAAAATTGTTGAAAACGATCCTAAGCTACCGTAGCCAGTCAAAAATCATCTTTGATCCAAGCACGGCAGCAACGAAACTACATAACTTTAAAAAACAGTGCAATAAACTATTGAAGTGTAAAGAATATAACACCTACTTTTCATCTTGAACAATACCAGAAATAATTAATCATGTTTGAAAAAACTGCCCCTCTACTTGTTCCCTGCTTCTCAATATAATCCTCTGGAGTTGAATTTCTCTTCTAACTTGGGACTTATTTGGACATTCCTTCAAGATTACACTGAAAATTCGATAGAAATCAGATCTATTGGTCCATCTAATTTATATTTAACAATCTGTCCAAATCCAGCAGGACAAATCCTAGTCTTTGTGCTACAGAAAGAAAAAATGACCCATGATTTGGACTGGAGATCTTTTTTTTCTTCCCATAGGATTTGGCTTAGGTGGAGCTTGGTTGATACAACGTCAAGCTTAAATAGACGCCATAATCTATGAATCCTATCAATTTTTCGGTTCCATTCTATAGGAATAATTAAACACGCCCTTAGGGTGTTTTGCTGCAAATGATATTGCTCCATTTCCCAGAAGTAATAACAAAGCAGGGAATGTGAACTAAGAAAGGTAGCATAAAATTATATAAACTGGCAAGAATATTTTTTTGCATTCAGAGGACTGCTTTCAGAAAAATTAAATAAAATATCCTCAAGTTTAGTTTCTTGTGTCTCCAACATATTTTTGATTGACCTATTTTTATGTATTCCATTTTCTACTGTATATTTTTCCCCACATCTATTGCATATAGTAGTAATTATGCTTTTTTAAACTAAGAAAATGTTCTAATAATTTGCAATTTATCCATTTCCAACTAATTGCTTACCATAATAAGACAACAAGCTTATATTTAAGATGCCAATATGATGTATTAGTTCGAGGAAAAAAAAAATCAAAAAAAATCTAGAGATCTTTGTTTTAGTAGTGAATATTGATTGGATGAATCCAACCATGGAGCAACATACATAAGGACAGATAAATTGGAAAAAAGCTGTATATATTGCTTCTCAGTTGGACCGGTTCTCCAATTAAGCAGTGGATCTGATCCAACTAAAAACAATATCCTTTCTAGAGTTGCATGCCAAAGAACAAGTTAAATACGAAAAAGAGAAATATTTTATATAAAAGAAGATTTGATAGAAAAGCGTGGGCGTCAATGTCAGCATGATGCAAGACCTACCAAGCTGTAGCTTAGAAAACGAATGAAAAGGACAAAAAGCTTGACGTCTAATTTTAATAGCACTGAAGTACCATAGTTTGGTTGGTCTTGGAGGCATGCGAACCTGACCACTCAAAAGTTGTGGTCTTGGATGCTGTTGGACCTGTGAAGCATCAATCTGTTCCTAGAAATTTATCCCCACTGAATCAATTCCTTAATAGAAGAACGCACCTATCTGTCATTAGATGGGTGGTAGTAGTCCATTGCTTTCCATGTTAACTATCCTGTCTAATGGCCTACTTGTCTGTGATTGTGATTGCCATCTGATTTATTTTCATTAATGATTGAGGTTTTCTTGTCATAACAAAAGAGGCTTTCTTTAATGATACTTAGATCTGTTGAGTGGAAATGATTTGATTAATATTGTATGATCCAAGGCTACCAAATGATGGAGAAATGCGGGAGTCATTTGATTGAGAACTATGATGATGTGGAAAAAGATGGTAATGGCATACATGAGACGGAAGGCAATATGTCCAAAAGAGGAGGAAGGAAAATTTTTTAAATAATAATAATAACAATAATCTACTACCTTAAAATTGGGTAACTAGAATAGTTGATGTTCTAAAACATAATTGATATGATAACTTAGGATGGCTTCAAAAGTGTCCATCACCAATCTCCTATTTTTGCCCATTGGAGGGTCCACCATGCATTCTGTTGTTCCCAATGTGACCCCGTTACGGCATTAGAGTCGTCTGGCAACAAGTGTTGTGAGATTAATTATCAAGTGCTTAGGTTTGAAATCGGCATTAGATGCTTGGAATATCACTCCTTATCAAGTGTCGTAAGATTAATTCCGCCTTCACCAAAACTGGGAGGGGATTAAAGATTGTTGAAGAGCTACCCCTGTTTTGTATGTAGCGTTTAGCCTCCAGCCATTTCTATCAAAGGAAAAAAAACACACTCCTACTGTTATTGTTTAAAGGAAAACATCAATTACTCTCAAATGTATTTATCATAGTATATAATGTCAATATGTTTGATGTGTTGTTTACTATAAATAAAAGTTTTTAAAAAATCTTAATGTTTCTATGTGTGAAGCATGTATGAGCATCTGTATTGTCCCATTCCACTTTTTTTCTTAAGCATCTTTTTTTCCTCTACATCTCCATATCTAGACCACAAGGTAAAAAAGTAGTCAGGATGGCTAAACTAGTTAGTATGTGGGAGTTTACCATAGTGTCAAAAGCTAAAATTCTTTTTTATCATTTATTGATGATCTAGATAGATTTTATTTTAAAATAAAATAAAAGAACATGGACATCTCATTTGCTATATTTTAGCATACATGGATGCTGCATCTTAAAAGAAAATAAAAGAAAATGTACACCATATAAACTAAATTATAGGAAAAAGCAAACAGTATGTACATGTATACAAATGCAAGCCGTGTGCAAAATTTGTCCCTCACTTGGTGTCTAGGACATGGATATCTAAATCAGATGCTTTCATGTTGCTCAATGACATGCACAACAATGCCAAGAAAAGAATAAAATTTTATTAATGGGATTTTTTTCCGCAAAAAAATATAGTCTGAGATGTGTTAAACCTATGTCAATGCAAATTCCGCCCATCTCTTTGTATCAAAAGCAACAAATTTCCATCCTCTAAATATCAGCCCTACTCCATTCGATTTCAACTTACTAAATGGGAAAAAGTCTAGCAAACCAGGTGTAGCCAATTTTTATTGACACACTTTTTAATCTAAAATGATTATGGGACTTAATATTAATCACTATGACCACTACAGATGGGATTGGACAAAGTTCAGGAGCAAGATATGATGTATTGGAATTCTTTCTCCTCGATCAAATTATTTTTATAAGCTGAGTCATTTTTATATTATTTCAAGCTATCTTATACCAAGATATATAAAGATATATTTCTCTATTACATTTTTCCTTTTTTTATTAAATAATTGAACTTTAAAGGCCAGATACAAAGGCCTACAACCTAATTTGAGTGAGAGGCTCAACATCAATCTGTGAAATAAAGCCAAAACAAAGCTGATATTATGTTGTTTGCAACGTCTTCTTTTTTTTTTTGTTTTTGTTTGCAGCGTCTTCAATGTTAGAATATTGTACATCTTGGAAGACAAGTGATACCTAAATGGCCCAATATTCTTACTTATCTTGATTGAGACAAAAGATGGGAAAATTTTGGAGAATATCAGGATACTTTGAGTTTTTGACTAGTATGCGACGATGAGATCAATATATCAGCCAATCGAACAAAATCAAGATAAAAGAATAATCTTCCACATTATTTTTAATATTCAATTTGATTTATGAGGTAGGGGGGAAAAGAGCAGAGAAACTTGGCTGTTGTATTTACCTTATAGACACTAAATATTTACTTGCTTATCAAGTTGCTTTAACATTCATTTCTAATGAGCTTCAATTGCACCTGATCAAACTCCTGGATAATCTAAAGAGAAAACACTACTTGTATAGATTCTTCTCTTGTTGAAATATAAGACAAGCTTGTGAGAAAGAATTGTGATTTCCAATTTGATTGCTATGTGGGCCTCTCCACCATTATCTTCTACTACGGCCGTAAACAAAATTACTTCTTTGGGCAAGATGCTAACATCAATCAAACTTTTGGAACCAGTCATGTCTGCATCCCTTGTTTTGCTTGACAGAGGCCTTTTGATGCTTTGCTTCTTTTGACTGAGTCCACATAAATAAATAAATAGACAAAAGAAAAGCTAGGAAAAGATTTCAGTGCGAACGAGACGTAGAAAAGTGGCAAGCATCATTTAGTGATCCTTTTGAATTCAATCATTCTTGCTAAGCTACCAACTTTAAATACTTATTTCCACTTCTGAAGGAAAATATTTTGCACTAAAAGAAGCGTCAAGACAAGACCTCAAGAGAGCACTGCACAATAAATCTTCTCTTACTTTATATCTAATAGCTAGTATGCTCCTTGAAAATATGTTTCCATTGTGGGTGAAGAATAGCTCTCTTTAACAAATAATTTCTTTAGATAGTGTTCAATGATGCAGTGCATGAGATAAAGATTAATGGTGACAATCATGACACGTATAAAAATACCACTACTTAGCCCTGGCTATATAATTTTATCAATTGTAAGCGTGGCGAGGGAGCAAAGTCATAGTACTTTATCTATCATTAGAATATGACCTATGTCATCAAACCAATCGGCACACATTGCATGATAGATCAAGACAAAATGTAAATTATATTATTGTAGAGATTAGACTAGAGGGCACATGGCTGCACGGTCAGATTAACTCGTGAGAAAATGTTTGAGATACATGGCACTTCATGTCTCTTCTTGCGGATTATACAAATTACTTGTTATGCATTTCAATTATAATACTTTTAATAATACCAAGCTACATACAGGGATGGCAATTTTTAACCTGACCATTCATCAACCCGATTAGCTTTAAGTATGTTTGAGTTTGACTAAATAGATTTGGATCATAAATGGATTAATCTATCTAAACCTATATATTAAATGAATTGGATCTGGATTTAGATCTTTGATCTATTTAATTCGTGTTGACCCATTTAATAATTGAATCTAATCATGACTTGATCCATTCAACTCATTTAAGAGTACTTATTTATATAATTTAAAACATAAATCTATTTTTATCCCTTTTAAATTGTTCGGTGAAGTTATTTAGCTGGTTTAAATCTATTTAATTTATTAAAAATATACTTAATCTATCTACTTTGTTTAGCTTATTTGACTTATTATGGGTTTAGGTTGTATCTTCACACAAAAAAAAAAAAAAATTGATATTCTTTCAAGATGTTGCCTGTCAGATCACTCTCCATATCGATCTCAAAGCAATTTGATTCTTCCATTCATCCATCTACACAAATCTCGAAGCAATCATTATGCGATCCAATAGTTGATTCATGTAAAGAAGAGTAATTCTTTCTTTTATGTGAAAAATACTATTCCATCCTATTTAGTAAATGGTTTATCTGAATCTAGTTAAATTATATATTTAATAAATAAATTATATTTGAATTTAAATTTTTGATCTGTTCAAGAAATAGATCGAATCTGAATTGATAAATCTTTAATCTAACTTATATCGATTTTACCTATATCTATCCGACTTGATCAATCACAAAATTAGGACACAAGCGTAACTCAACTCTATGCAATATTAAACATTGACTAACCAACATGTTCTACAACACACTCGTGTCTATTCCATTTTACTTTCATCACCAGCAAAGCTACCCAGTAGGGCATGCAGAAGCTGCAGTCCCCTCTCACCTTTCATGATCCATTGCACACCAACTAATTACAGTATCGTTTGTCCGCACCAATCCGGAACTCTCGGACCCTTGCGCTCAATCTTAAAGCATGCAGGAATCTTAATCTTATCTTTGAAATGCTCATAATAAAATTTCTCGGCACGTGCCTTAATCCAGCTTGCTTTTAGCTTTTGATACTATCAGATCGAGTGCACCATCCATCTCATTGCTTCTTCTCATGCTTGTCACAAGCTGTGAACAACCTTTCATATATCGCGATATATGATATATTCTCTTATTTTTAAAATCAAAAGCATGTCCGTAGCGACGTTTCGGACGTTGACACGGTAACGTCACGATAAAACGACGACGACAGCGGGTTTGCGTACATCCCACTCCATCCCTCGCTTCTGACCGCGACTTTTCTTTTCTTCTTCTTCTGGTTATTTTTCGCTTTCATAGACTCGAATCGCGTGCGATATATCGGTTGATATAAACGATACCATTTTTTTTTTTAACACAAATTTGCAGGTTTGACCGAGGCTGCTCTCGGCTCACGAGTATTTTTTTTTCTATTATTATTTTGAGGACAGAAAAACCCTTGCGTTGAAGGTCTAGTTACGTGAGTTGCCACCATTGGTGTATGTTGGCACAAAGGAACTCCAACCGAGTATGAACAGGTCAAAAGCAGGGGGGAAGCCGGTCTTTTTCGGCAAGTTCGGAAGACGTTGCCATCAATTTAAAGCACTGGCCATGGGACAGGACAGGAAGGTCATTTTCGTCACACTATCAAAGTTTTGGAGGTATCATAGATTTTTTTTTTTTTTCTTTTTCGTGTTATTGTATCTTATTTGATTAGTTAAATGTGAAATATCAGGGATAGGGAAGAAAAGAATTTACAGAGGGGAAGAAAACTAACCCTCACTCTTTTTTTTTTTTATATATTTTATTTTAAGTTGAGAAAAAAAAAAAAAAGGCAGCATGAATTATATATCTACATGCAAAACCCTATATTAAGAAGAGAATATTTATGGCCCGCAGTATGTATTGGCAGTTTAATTATAAGCTTTCTCTCCTCCGATGGTAAAAATGGAAACCCTAACCTAGAAAAGGAAGTTTTTTTTTTTCTTCTTTGGGAAAAAAAAGGTAAAAGAACTTCATCCGAAACATAGAAAGAAGAAAGTAAAAGCACTAAGTCAGTCCCTTTGTGCATGTACGTTGTGAGCCATGATCTGCTGTTCTCCCTCCATCAGATGCTATACTTGCTGGCTAGCTGTTTGATGATCGATCCATTTGTTTATTTAAAATGTATAGATCATGTTGTTTGGTTGCTAATGGTGAAGATGTTGCCTTGCTAATCCAATTTGGTATATTACATTAATTTTTAGTTTTTTGCTCGGCGTATGTCGTGGGACTCAAGCAGTAATTTCTTTTGTTTTTCTAGCAATTACCAAGCAAGAATGTCAAAGGAATAGGCTAGCGTAAGATTTGTTGAAATCCTATGTTAAGAAATATCTAAGTTTGGAATCTAGTTTCTCCAAAATTTTAATCAAACGCATGGTTTGGATCCTACTATTACTAGGTAGGAGAGACCAAAGCTGGACCAGCTTCACTGCCCACTTCACGAGGCAACAGACAATTCCTTGGCAGATATGGTTTTCAGTGGGGGACCAGAAACCTCAAAGGGAGGCCATTCGAATAAAACTGTAGATCTCTTGCCCAAACAAAAGCTGCCAGAGACCTAGAAGCCAACTATTCTTTATGATAATGTCGTTTATATTTGTATCAAGTACGCTAGTTAATTTTACCAGACGTTTCCTCAAATAAATCTCAACCTTTGTTCCCTTTTTCTTTGATCTCATTCTAATTTCAATCTATAGCATCAAGTGACTGCAAGTGAGTTTCTAAGTTTCTTGGCGAGGATCATGATGTTTTACAGAAGTGATTTTATTTCTCTTATCCTTTCGAGAACCGGTTTAGATTGTAATAGATTGCGATCGCAATCTTCTCCAAAGTATAGAGTATCTAGTCATAAAAAATTCAAAATCTAAAACTTAGAATTAGTAAGAGGCTGATTTGAGGAGGAATTAGTGCCAAACGTAAGATGGGCTGTGACTAATAGAAACTCCTAGGATTCTTCTCATCCCACCATTTGTTAAATATTATATATGGCCTCTAAATGGTTCCTTTTCCGAAAGTCCTCTTTCCTCGGTTCTCATTTGATCTGTTTCCTCTCGCTTTAAAACTCTTCTATTTAATAGTGATAGTTTCCTCAAAAATATTTCACGGAAGGTCGTGATAGCAATGAAAGGTTGGCAGAATGGTCGGAGTCAAAAATCGTACCACTGATGCAGTTCTTTCCCAACCTCCTGCTTTCCGCTGTCATCCTCTGTTTTTCTTGACAATGACGACCATGTACCTCCGGTGGAGTTTCGGTAAATATTTTGCTTCTGTGGAGGGTCACCAGCATGATGCAGACCTGGAGGCCGACGATTCGGACACAAGGTTCGTTGCCTTTCCTTTGAAGCAGCTTGTTTACTATGGTAGATGTGGCGGTAATTAATTCCAAAGAACTACATATATCGTCTCATTATTACTTTTTTTTCTAATAAATATATGCCTGTATCTTGACCACATCCTAACTGAGGTTTAGCCCAAGTATCAAGTATGGATATTATATATTGATGCCAAAAGCTCTTTAGAAATATAAATCATTTCTCTGGCTGTGATGGAAAAAACGGCTATTAAATATTGATTGCCACTTCTTCCTATATTACATTAAAATGATTATAGAATAAAAATAATTATTGAACTAGTACGTAGATTTAAAATCATGTATAAGCATATACCTGAATGCATCTATACTTGTGTGCATGTGTGTCTGTGTGTGTGTATATATATATAAGTGTGTGCAAGTGCAAGTTTTTTTTTTTTTGACAGTGCAATACGTTTGACTAGGCATGCGGCCATGCACATGAGAAAAGGTATGGATGGTTGTGATTGATATAATGTGGAATGGTCATTCCATATTTGGGCATACTAAAAGAATATCAATCATAATTTACAACTTTGCTAATAAGTCTTGCATAATGATATATCTATGAGACACTGAAGTTCATTACAAATTTTAAAATTATCTACCTATCTAGCTACCTTTTAAATAAATATAGATATTGTTGGGATATACCGACCGACCCTATTGCCGACTCACCAGCGCCGACCCGTCCTCGACGCCAACTCGACTACGGGTCCCGATCCCGACCCATCCATGAGAATGGGCCGACCGACTTCGTCCGACCGACGGTGGGCAACACCGACAGTGACTACCGATCGTGCCCGACCGGAGCGGGTCGGCCTAACGGGCCAACGTCGCCTCCGATAACCTGAGAGCCGATCCCCCGTCACCGACCTCCTATCGGGTGGGACACCACCGACTCACCATCGGTTTGGACAACTGACGTCCTACCTCTACAGGCCCTTCTAGACGCCGAATAAGCGGCATGGGCTGCAGTCCTATCAAGCAAACATCGTACGAACGTCAGGGGGCATTGTCCTGCCAGAAAATCTGGGGCGCTGTCCTGCCAAGGATGCAAATTAATTCCTAAGACCTGTCAGCTCGTCAACGACGTGACAACCTCCGACGATTTGACAACTCTCCAGCTGTCTACATCACCGACAGCGGGACCATACCACCTCCTACTATAAATCGGGGAAGGCAACAGTGCTAAGGAGATCCCTTCGAAAACTCTCAAGCTCTCCCTCTCTCTCTCACTCTCTCCCTCGTTGAGCTCCTTGTTTCCTTTTACTGTTGCCTAGTCTCCTCTCTGACTTGACCATCGGAGGGTCCCCGTCGGAGCCTCCTCCGGTCAGTGAGGATTTTCTTTTGCAGGCGCTCATTCCCGGCGACCAGGCGACGAGGGGATTGGCCGTAACAGATTGGCGCACCAGGAAGGGGGAGCAGGGGCACTACGACCAACAGCACCAGGGATTATAGCTCCCACGGAATCCAAGATGACAAAGACAAGAGCTCAGCGATCGAGGGTCACTGGATCGGCGAGGCGCTCTTCCCGCCGGGAAGAGGCCTCTCCTCCACCCTCCATGACGGAACCTAGCTCTCCGCATCCCGTAGTGACCACGGAGGCACAGATCGCGGCAATCGTGCAGCAGATGATCGTGCTGACAGACGCGGTCAAAAACCTTCAGCAACAACCGATCCGGCTGCCACCTTCACCAGTCAAGCAACCGGCGGCACGTCCGATGCCCTCCAGGAGCAGCCGCCGACGCCCGCACCGATCTCCGTCGCCTCCTCCGAAGCATCTGCCACAGCGCTCCCACCGGGAGGAGAAGGGGTGCCCGCGGCGTGACACCCATCGGTCTCGACGATCATCTCCTTCCCAGCTGGAGCGAGCGAGGAAGGAGAAGCGACCGCGAACACTGTCTGCTTCCCTCTCGGATTCGTCGGGAGACTCCACCCCCAGGGTCTCTCAGCACCGACGGATTGACGACTACGAACGCAGGTTCGAAGAAATCGACCGTCGACTTACCCAGTTGCAGGTGGACGGGCAGAAGTCCTCGAACGATGTTGACTTTCAGACCGTCCAACCTCTCTCCCGACTCATCCTCGACGAACCGATCCCCAGTCGGTCCAAGATACCGCACGTGGAGCCTTATGATGGCTCCACCAACCCAATCGACCACCTGGAGAGCTACAAAGCTCTCATGACGATCCAAGGGGCAACCGATGCTCTCCTTTGCATCGGCTTCCCTGCCACACTCCGCAAAGATGCTAGGGTCTGGTACTCCGATCTTCGATCGAAAAATATCCACTCCTTCGGGTAGCTCGAGCACTCCTTCGTGGCCCACTTCAGCACCAGCCGGAAGCCGCCGCGAATATCGGACAGCCTTTTCTCCCTCAAACAAGGGGAAAACGAGATGCTCTGACACTTCGTGGCGTGATTCAACGTGGCCACGCTTGAGGTTCGGGACCTCAATGAAGACATGGCCATCTCGACCATGAAGCGCAGGCTGAGGGCATCCCGATTCACCTACTCCCTGGACAAAACCCTCCCTCGAACGTACGCTGAATTGCTGGAGCGCGCATACAAGTACATGCACGTGGATGAAGGAGCTTCCGATCGGTGCCTGGCCGAGCCCAAGGGCCCGAAGGAGAAGTGGAGGAAGGGTCGGGACCCTGTCGTGCCTAGCAGACCCCCGATCGACAGTCGGGTCTCACCCCCACAACGGAACCAGAGGTCGCCCCGATGGTGGAGCCCAAGGCCGACACGCCTCAGGTACGATTCCTACACTCCTCTCTCTGCTCCTCGTGCGCAGATTTTGATGGAGATCGAAGGGGAAGAGTACCTGCGACAGCCTCCGCCTCTGAAGGTAAAGGGCCTCGACCGACAGAAGTACTGCCGATTCCACTAGGGCCACGGCCACAATACCGAGCAATGCATCCAACTTAAGGATGAAATTGAGGCCCTCATACACCGGAGATACCTCGGCAAGTTTCGGAGGAATCCGCCGACCTGATCCGTCGTCGATCAATGACCCCAGCCGATTGAAGAAGCGATGAATAACCGACCTACGGCTGGGGTCATCAATATGATTTCCAAACGGCTGAGCCCGGGGATGTCTGCTGGAGGGGAGCCGACGAAGAAGCCACGCTCGGACGATGTAATTACTTTTACAGAAGAAGATGTTCGGGGCATCCAAACTCCCCATGACGACGCTGTTGTTGTTTCGGCAACAATAGCAAATTATGATGTAAAAAGAATCTTTGTAGATAATGGAAGTTCAACGAACGTTCTATTTTACTCGATCTTCTTCCGGATGCGACTGTCGACCGACCGACTTAAGAGAGTCTCTACACCCCTGATAGACTTCGCTGGAGATGCTGTCATGGTGGAAGGTGAGGTTACCCTGCCTGTGACGGCTGGAGACGAACCACGATAAAGCACAGTCCACTTGACTTTTGCGGTCGTCCAAGTGCCCTCGGCCTACAACGCCATACTTGGAAGACCTGGACTAAACACCCTCAAGGCGATAGTTTCGACGTATCATCTCCTGGTTCGGTTTTCGATCAAAAATGGAGTCGGAGAGATGCGCAGAGATCAATGCCTCGCCCGACGATGCTTTCAAATCTCTGCTCAAAGCGACGAATCGAAGGACCCCCTAACGGTCGACAAGCTGGACCAACGGGAAGAAGAAGAGCGGGTGAACCAGCCGAACAGCTCGTTCCCATCTCAATAGCGGAGAATCCCGATCGAAAGGTGCGGGTCGGGTCTCAACTATCCGACCCCGAGCGACGACATTTGGCGGAGCTACTGAAGGCCAATGCCGACATATTCGCTTGATCGGTGGCAGATATGTCGGGAATTCTCTCAGAGACAATGACACACCGACTCAACATCGACCCAGCGATGAGGCCAGTGAGACAGAAAAAAAAGTCTTTTGCTCCTAAAAGACAGAAGGCCATTGACGAGGAGGTGGATAAGCTACTCGAGGCAGGCTTCATCAGAGAGACCACCTATCCCGATTGGCTCGCTAACGTCGTAATGATGAAAAAAGTCAATGAAAAGTGGAGGATCTGCATCAACTACACCGACTTGAATCGGGCCTGTCCGAAGGACAACTTTCCACTTTCGAAGATCGACCAGCTGGTGGATGCGACGTCCGGTTATCGACTGCTCAACTTCATTGATGCTTTCATCGGGTACAACCAGATCTGGATGGCGCCCGAAGATGAGGAACACACCACCTTCGTGACCGCCAAGGGTCTCTACTGCTACAGAGTAATGCCTTTCGGACTGAAGAACGCTGGCGCCACCTACTAACGACTCATCAACAAGGTCTTCAAAGATCAGATCGGATGCAACATGGAAGTGTATGTCGACGACATGCTGGTGAAGAGTGTGCAAATTTTGGATTATGTGCGGGATCTCGAAGAAATCTTCTGCACTCTACGATGACACCGGATGAAGCTGAACCCGACTAAGTGCGCCTTCGGAGTGACCTCGGGGAAGTTCCTTTGGTTCCTCATTTCGCAATGAGGAATCGAGGCCAACCCCGAGAAGATCAAGGCCATCATCGATATGCGACATCCGGACAGCAAGAAGGACGTGCAGCAACTCAACGAAAGGATCATCGCGCTCAGCCGATTCATTTCTCGATCGGCCGAGAGATGCCTCCCGTTCTTCAAAACCCTGCGACAAGCCAAACATTTCTCTTGGCCGGACGAGTGCCGACAAGCCTTCGAGGAACTGAAGAAATACCTGGCTTCTCCACCCCTACTTGTAAGGCCGGAGGTCAGGGAGATCCTGTACCTTTACTTGGCTATCTCCCCGGAGGCAGTTAGCTCGGTGCTCGTCCGAGAGAACGAGAACCGAGTTCACCAATCGATATATTATGTCAGCAAAGTGCTTTACGAAGCTGAGACTCGGTACTCGAAGGCAGAGAAAATAATTTTCGCTCTGGTTATTTCAACGCAGTGGCTCCGCCCCTACTTTCAGGCACATGCTATCGTGGTCCTCACCGACCAACCTCTGAGAGCAATCCTGCACCGTCCTGACACATCGGGACGGCTGACGAAGTGGGCTGTGAGATTGAGCGAATTCGACATCCAATACCGACCACGACCTGCTCTCAAGGCCCAGGTCCTGACCGACTTTGTCATCGAATGCCCGACGACCGGCCGACCGTCGGAAGAAGGGAGCCCCGACGAGGTTGGGACCTCCAAATGTGACCCCGATTCAACCTGGGTGTTGCACATCGACGGAGCCTCCAACGCTCGAGGGAGCGGGGTCGGTTTCCTGCTCACCAACTCGGAGGGAGTGGTTGCCGAGCACGCCCTCCGATTCGACTTCAAGGCCTCCAACAATCAGGCCGAATATGAGGCGCTCGTCGCAGGTTTGAGGTTGGCACTGGAGCTTGGGGTCGACCGGCTCAAAGTCTTCTCCGACTCTCAACTGATCGTCGGATAGGTCAAAGGTGAGTTCGAAGCACGGGATCTGACCATGGCCAAGTACCGCCAGAAAGTAAGAGATCTCATGGCACCCTTCAAGTACTTCGAGATCTTCCACATCCCCAGGGCAGAAAATGCTTGGGCCGATGCGCTCTCCAGGCTCGCGACATCCGACTACGGCACCTTGGGCCAGACATTCGTGGAAGGTCTTGAACAACTGAGCATCGACAAGGTCGAAGAGGTGCTGCAATTGGTGACAGAGCCGAGCTGGATGGACCCGATTGCTCAGTATCTGACCGACGGATCCACCCCCGAAGACCCTGCGGAAGCCAAACGACTCCGGTGGGCGGCTTCCCAATATGTGATGATCGACGGCCGACTGTATAAAAGGTCATTCTTCCTTCCCTTGCTGAAGTGCCTAGGGCCAACCGACGTGGACTACGCCCTCAGAGAAGTACATGAAGGAATCTGTGGCGATCACTTGGGGGGCAAGTCCTTGGCTTATAAAGTTTTGCGACAGGGCTACTACTGGCCCACTATGAAGAAGGATGCGTCTGAGTTGGTTCGGAGGTGCGAACCGTGCCAAAGGTATGCCAACATACAACACCGACCCGCCAGCCAGCTTGCTCCAGTCGTCGCCCCGTGGCCCTTCACCCAGTGGGGAATCGACATACTCGGACCCTTTCCTCCGGTATCCGGACAATGAAAGTTCATCGTCGTCGCGATCGACTACTTCACTAAGTGGGTGGAAGCCGAACCCTTAGCGTAAATCACTGAGCGGAAGATGGAGGACTTCGTACAGAAGTCCATCATTTTTAGGTTCGGACTCTCAAACATCATTATTACCGACAATGGGCGACAGTTCGACAACCAGAACTTCAGAGACTTCTGTGTAAGGTTTCAAATCACGCACCGACTAACCTCGATCGGGCATCCATAGTCCAACGGTGAGGTCGAGGTGACCAACCGGACTATACTGCATGGGCTCAAAACCCGACTGAATGAAGTCAAGGGCCTCTGGGTTGAGGAGCTGAACTCCGTCCTGTGGGCATACCGGACGACACCCCGGGTCCCGACCAGAG